>NW_025851452.1:0-14150 GCF_002878395.1 Capsicum annuum
GAAAATAGGAGGACTTAACCTTATAAATTGCCCAACTCTAGTGGCCTCAGAGGATGGAGCAATAGAAGCAACACGCTCAGTCTGGAAGGTCACCAATTAGGTAAGTAAATCGACTAGCAAAACTCAGCATTCATCATGCCAACTTGAGGTGCCTGAGGAAGAATAGGGGAAACCAGTGGAGCTTTATCTGGACAATCAAAAGCAGACACCCTAGACTGAGTTTAAACTCCTGGAGTAGGATGAGCTTCATCCCCATTATCCTCAGATGGGTTTGAAGAGTTTTCAAAAATATCCGATCTTCTGGGAAGTATGATTTGAAAAAAAAACATACGAGGGTTAGAAGAGATTCCAGACCTTAGTCTATATATCTTGAAATAGAACAACAATAAAGGGAAATGTTCCTAAATGCCTCATAGCCTTTTTCTTATAAGTGTAACACTCTACACCCCCATAAAAGAGACTCGACTTGACACGAATTTATTGAACACCCACTAACACTAAACCTAGGCTCTGATACCATCTTTGTCACAACTCAATCTAGGGCCTGGTCGTGACGGGTATCTTAAGTTAACCGGGGACCGGAGACCACCCCTTTTCACCTAACTAAAAACACAATATCCCTTATGGTTTGGATGATTTTTGAACATATAATATGATAACACAAGATAAAATTTAAACAATGAAGAGCATGTCTATAACTGATAACCATAGACCAACCAAAACAACTAACCAACATCACCCAAGTCGATAGTAATCCAACAAGGCCTACTAACATAAGCACCAAAAATCAGTCTTGGTCACGATTTGTTCCCAGCTTTGACAGATGATAATGAGAATGAGAATGATAATGTTAATGATAATGAAACTCTCACTTCTATTTTATAATAATATCTAATAAAATGTTTAAGTCCTTCAGAGAATGAAAGCTTACCACTTTACCTAAATTAACCAACTAACCAAGCTGATCCATTTAACTTTATGCAGGAAAAGTAGAGGTATCTCCAATACCTGCATCACATAGGGATATAACATCTAGAGACAGTTAGTGCTTGGAGCACTGGGATGTAACTCAGAGATAGGGGACAAAATAATGCCATAAATAAAAATTCAAAAATAGTCCAAAATCCGTTACACATAACCATATGCAAATACATATATATATATATATATATATATATATATATATATATATATATACACATACATACATTATGTGCATGGGTAGGGAACAAGGCTTAACATGCAGCTTTAAATTTTATTCTGGATTGTATAGCTAAACTTTTATAACATAAGAAGTCACCCACGGGCTATATAAGCTTAGCTCTCTGTAACACCCCAATTCGCTGAACCAGATGCTACATAGTGCTCATGACCCCGAGGGACCACAAGCTAATTCGATTCTCTACAACTTGGTGGGTCTAAATCAGCCAACATACTATATTAACATCGAGTTATACTCGTTCAAAGATGACCTTTGAAAAATCAAACACTAAAACTTGATGGATTCAAAAACTCGTAGCTTGTATTACCTTAAGTGACTTATATGAACATGCTTAATGCATCATAAGCTATCCTATCACTACGATATTCATTGTAAGTCATGTACTCAAGTATGAATAACAGGATAGGAGATTTCATACGTAGGAATACTTATTCACTTCCTAGCTTAGAAACATGCGGGCTATTATAATATCTCCCCCTTGGGAACATTCGTTCTCGAATGAGAATTTACTGAGAAGGGATACAAGAAAATAGAACCTGAACTGAACATGAAGAATTGAAAATTGATCTCATGACTGACATGCTAAACATATTGAAATCGTGAATATCTGATGCACGGACAACTGACACATGAATGCATGACTGAGTATGAAATGGTTAATAGGTACCAAGTTTATACTGGAAACATGAACGTGAAACTGAATAAGATTAAGGAGAACTATTACCTTAAGCTTGATCTGAATTGGCGGGGAAGAGGTAAGGATACTTGGTACGCATATCTGCTTCTGCTTCCCAAGTAGCTCCCTCATGAGACTGATTTCGCCAAAGAACCTTAACTAGAGGGACTTCTTTGTTCCTTAATCTATGAGTCTGATAATCTAAGATTTTGAATGGAATCTTTTCATAAGAGAGGCTGTTTTGAATGTCGATGCTCTGTATAGGGACAACAACTGTTGGGTCACCTATGCACTTCTTTAGCAAAGAGACATGGAAGACTGGATGGACTGAGGCTAGATCTGAAGGCAACTCAAGCTCATAAGCTACCTTGCCAAAGCGACAAAGAATTCTAAGGGATCGACATATCGGGGACTGAGTTTCCCTTTCTTGCCTAACATCTTCACTCCCTTCATGGGAGAGATCTTAAGATAGACATAGTCATTGACCTCAAACTCGAGATCTTTTTTACAAACATATGCATAGGACTTTTGTCGACTCTGAGTAGCCTAGAGTCTCTCTCTGATCAACTGAACTTTCTCTAAGGCGTCGAATACTAAGTCAGGACCTATGATTGAGGCCTCACTAACTTCGAACCAACCAATAGAAGATCTACATCTCTTACTAAAGAGAGCTTCGAATGGACCTATCTGAATACTAAAATGATAGCTATTGTTGTCTGCAAACTCAATCAAAGGCAAGTAGTCGTCCCAACTTCCCTTGAAGTCAATTGCATACACCCTTAGCATATCTTCAAGAGTCTAAATGGTCCTCTCTGCTTGACCATCTGTCTAAGGATGAAATGATGTGTTGAGATGGACTTGGGTACCAAGACCCTTTTGGAATGCTTTCCAAAAGTAAAAAGTGAACTGGGTACCTCTGTCTGAGATGATAAATAGTGGAACACCATGTAACCTAACTAAATCCCTGATATAGAGTTTGGCATAATCTTTGGCAGAATAAGAAGTATGAACAGAAAGGAAATGAGCTGACTTGGTCATTCTATCTATAATGACCCAGACTGAATCATGCTGATGACGAGTTCTAGGCAAACCCATCACGAAGTCCATGTTAACTTCTTCACACTTTCAAGTAGAAATAGTGAACTCTTGCATGGAACCACTAGGTTTCTGATGCTCTATCTTAACATGCTGATATGTAGAGCACTTAGCCACAAACTCTGCAACATCTCTCTTTATCCCACTCCACCAATAGATCTCCTGCATGTCGCGGTACATTTTAGTGGCCCCTAGATGAATATAGTATTGCAAACCATGCGCTTCTGCAAGTATTCATTGCCTCAAGTCATCTACACCTGGAACACATAGACGACCCTGATAACGAAGAACACCATCTCCCTCTTAGGAGAAAACCTCAACTTTCTGATTCTGAACCGACTCTTTGAGCTTGATAAGGCTAGGATCCCTGTCTTGTTTCTCTTTCACCTTGGAAACTAGAGATGACTCTGAACTAATATGAATACATACACCACTCTCTGAAGAATCGACTAAGCGAATGCCTAGTTTGGCAAGCTGATGGATCTGCTGAGCCATTTTTTTCTTACTATCCTCAACATGAGAAATACTACCCATGGAGAGTATACTGAGAGCGTTGGCCATAACATTGGCCTTGCCTAGATGATAAATAACGCTCATGTCGTAACCCTTCAAGAGCTCTAACCACCTTCTCTGGTGAAGATTGAGATCTTTCTGGAAAAAAACATACTGGAGGCTTTTATGGTCTGTGAAGACATCTACATAAACTCCATAGAGATAATGCCTCCAAATCTTCAAGGCAAAAACTACCGCTGCTAACTCAAGATCATAAGTAGGATAATTCTTCTCATGTGGCTTTAACTGTCTGGAGGCGTAGGATATGACCTTACCATGCTGTTTGAGGACACAACCTAAACCCACTCTGGATGCATCACAATAGACTACAAAACTATCTAAACCATCTGGAATAGCTAGAACTGGAGTAGAGATGAGTTGAGTCTTCAACTTTTGAAAGCTCTTCTTGCATGAATCTAACCACTGAAACTTAATCTTCTTCTGAGTCAATCTGGACATGGGAGATACAATAGAAGAAAATCCCTTGACAAACCATCTGTAATAGCCAGCAAAATCCAAAAAACTCTTAATATCTAATAGAGATATGGTCTGGGCCAGTTTCTTACTGCCTCAGTTTTCTGAGAATCTACTCTAATTCCATCACCAGAAATAATATGGCCAAGGAATGCTACTAATCTTAGCCAAAATTCACACTTGCTGAACTTAGCAAATAATTGGTGATCCCTAAGGGTCTAAAGAACAATCCTGAGATGGTTTGCATGATCACGCTCTGTGCGAGAATAGACCAAAATATCATCTATGAAGACTATGACAAACATGTCTAAGTACTGCTTGAACACACGGTTCATAAAATCCATAAAAGCTGTAGGGGCATTGGTAAGACCAAATGACATGACTAAAAATTTGAAGTGACCATACCGAGTACGGAAAGCTATCTTTGAAAGTCATATTCTCTAACTCTGAGCTGATGATAGCCTGATCTGAGGTCTATCTTGGAGAATTAACTGGCACCCTGAAGTTGGTTGAATAGATCATCAATCCTGGGAATAGGATATATATTCTTGACCGTGACTTTGTTGAGTTGACGGTAATCAATACACATCCTGAGAGAACCGTCTTTCTTGCGCACGAATAATACTGGCGCACCCCATGGGGAAATGCTGGGTCTAATGAATCCCTTATCTAAGAGATTCTTTAACTGATCTTTCAGTTCCTTGAGTTCTGCTGGTGCCATTCTGTATGGCGGAATAGAAATAGGTTGAGTATCCAAAAGAAGGTCTATGCCAAAGTCTATTTCCCTCTCGGGAGGAATGCCTGGAAGATCTTTGGGAAAGACATCTGAGTACTCATTAATAATAGGGACTGTTTCGAGGTTGGGATATTCAGAACTAGAATTTTTAACATGCACGAGATGAAACACACACCCCTTAGAAATCATTTTCCTTTCCCGAAGGTAGGAAACAAGTTGACCCCTGAACGCTGAAATGCTACCCTTCCACTCTAGGACAGGCTTATTCGGGAACTAAAACTGAACTATCCTATTTCTGTAGTCGACTGTGGCATAGCAGGAATGAAGCCAATCTATGTCGAGAATGACATCAAAATCAATCATTTCTAACTCTACTAAATTGTTGATGTAGATTTCTGAGATATCATAATTGGGCAATTCCTGTATACCCGCCCGCCAGGCTACGATGGTTTTACCTACTAGGGTAGAGACTGAGAAGGGCTCTGCTAGGACTTCGAGACTAATTTTGAAATCTTCTGCTATGTATAGAGTAACAAAAGACAAAGATGCACTTAGGTTTAGTAAAGCATAAACATGAACATGAAAAATCTGTAATGTACCAGTAACAATATCAGGAGAATTTTCCTGATCTTGCTGGGACTAAAGAGCATAGAGTCTGTTTGGGCGTTGTCCATTGGTAGCACTGGAAATGGCACCCTGCTGGTTTGGGCGACTGGACTGAGCTGTAGAATAATTTTGCTGACCCTGAAGACTTGACTGCAGACACTCTCTAATCCTATGGCCTGGCTTCCCATAACCAAAATAGACATCACTACTGGCTCTGTAAATGCCCTTGTGGTTCATACCATAAGTCTGACAAAGGGGATTCGTTCGGGCACTGCTAACACTGCCCTGAGATTTAGAGCCTGGTGCTTTGTTTCTATTTCCATCTTTGAACTTCGGCACTGGAGCGCTGGCAGAGAAAGGAGCTGGAATGGCTGACTTGGAGGAAAACTGTGAACGGTTTCCTCTATCTGACTTGGGGTGAGCAAAGTTGAAATTACCTGACATTGCTCTCTTGTTCTGCCTCTCCCTAGTCTTAAACTTCTGCTCTTTTACTTACTGGGCGTGGGTCATGAGTCTGGCTAAGGTCATATCACCGATTGGCATCGCAGACCTACACTCATTTACCACACTATTGTTGACCCCTGACATAAACTTGCTCATCTTAGCTCTATTGTTTGCAACCACACGAGGAGCATACTTGGCTAGCTGACTAAATATAAGAGATTACTCCCTAACTGTCATATTTCCCTACCTGAGGTTGATGAACTCAAGAACTTTGGCTTCCCTCAGCTCTTGGGGAAAGAATCTGTCTAAGAAGGCTATGACAAATTCCTCCCACTCGATAGAGCCTGTATCATCTAACCTCTCAGACTTCCATAGTTTGTACCAATCATGAGCAACATCCTATAACTGTTAGGTGGCTAACTCAATACTCTCAATAGAAGTAACACCCGTGATGTCAATTACCTTCTAGACTTGGTCAATGAACTCTTAAGGGTCCTCATCAGACTTAGACCCATGGAAAGATGGAGGGGTCATCCGGGTGAAGTCCCGAACCCTAGCTGCTTTAGGAGTGGCCACTGGATTGGACGAAATGACTGGTGGCCGTTCATTCTGTGCAGCCATGGACTAAGAAAGTGTGGTAAATGCGGCTTTAAACTCCGCATGAGAAACATGTTTGCCTAAAGGATCTTCGGGCTGAGAAACTGGCTAGTTTCTTCTCTTTGGGGCCATGGTCTGGAATAAGAGAAGAATGGATTAGACTGAGAGTTTAACTTGTGATTATGCGCACTAGCATGACATGAATAATGAAAAAAAAGGGGACTATTCCTAAAACATCTTATAGCCTCCCGCACATAAATGTGGCGTGCAACACACCCATGTACAAGACTCTACTAGATGCGGCTTTCAGTCTTCCTAGGACTCTATTTAACCTTAGGCTCTGATACCAAGTTTATAACACCGTGATTCTCTGAACCGGAATACTACACGGTGCTCATGACCCCGAGGGACTACAAGCTAACCCATGACTGATATCTGTACCTATACACTATAAATCATGATATAATAATGCGGAATACATAGAACTGTAAGGCCATAAGGTTCAACTGAATAAAATCATGTGGGTGAAAATACCCAAAACAACTCAATCTGAATGTAAATCTGAATATAAATTTGAAAGCCTCTAAACTATCTAAATAAGGAGTTGAAGGAATATGTCTCCAACTAACTCCGTAAAACTGAACTGAAGAAATAAATAAATGTATCAAATCATATTGTCCTTGAATCAATGAGGACTCAATGTGTCTCTGCGATTGGAATGCTACCGCTTTGCTGGGCTGGAGCTCGTGTCTCGAAACCTATGGTGTAACATGAAAAGAAAGCACCATAGCGCAAATGCGTCAGCACAACTAGAGTACTGAGTATACGAGGAAGGTAGGCTAAACATAAAGGGTTTCATGCATGAACAACACTGACTGACTAATATGAACGTGGGAGTGCAAACACACATATATAGAAACTGGGACCATGAATATATGATAGCATAAACTATAAGCTAATACATGGTTTACTGATAACTGTCATGACTGATACTGAAATTGATAACATGGGCGACTGTATTTGACAGTCCCGTATATACTGAAATCTGAAGAATGCACTAAGTTATTTTACTGAGACGGATACTGAAACTGTGGGAAGTAGTGTTTAACCGACATGCCCTATGGATGCCGTTATGGCTAAGCTGGGGTCCAATCTCTGCCCCAACTGGAGGGGTGTCAATACTATGCCACGGGTAAGGATATCCTATGAGTGACCCTTATCTGGCGGGTACTTAATGAGAACGGAGAAAACCCTAAACTGATGG
Source organism: Capsicum annuum (assembly GCF_002878395.1). Classification (NCBI taxonomy): domain Eukaryota; kingdom Viridiplantae; phylum Streptophyta; class Magnoliopsida; order Solanales; family Solanaceae; genus Capsicum; species Capsicum annuum. Next base: position 7,667 of record NW_025851452.1, read on the forward strand.
GTTAAGCCACCTCATCAACCCTAATCTGATGAGTTATGATGTCTCAACCTACGCTGGCTATGTAGTTCTGGAACACAAGAATGACTACTAAGAATCACACCCTGAACTGGCGAGTGAGTTCCCATCCTTGGGTTCACTAGGTGCTAACCTCTACTCCTATCTGGAGGGACTAGACATGAATGACTGATTGTGCATGACTTAATCTTACTGAATTCTGTTAACTGGCAGAATGTTAATGATATCTGACAACTGGCTAAGATCATGAGGTTTTCTTGAGTCACATGACTGATTGAAGTCTATGGAATTGTAGCTTCAGTTTGGATATCGTGAAACATGACATGGATCTAGGTAGACAACTATAGTTTTCGGGTACAAGTACCCCCAAGGCTCGATGGAAGGAAACTGACACACATGACTGACTTGATCATAAGAGTAGAGTCCATAATTTATAATATCATAAGTAGGGATCTCATACTAAGCATGGTTATCAACAATGTATTGCATGGAAAGGATTTCATATCACATGGAAGTACTTGCACAATCTTAATATCACGTTCATTGCATAATCATATTGGCAACACATACCCATAGCATGGAAGTTTATATGGATTGCATGGTTATCATACATCTTGTTCATAAGTAGGATTTGCAAGTAAACATAGCATAATCACATAAGAATAGTTCATGAGTATTCCAACAATATTTATAAGGCACATTATCAACATAGAAGTCATTGAAACATAAGGGCATATCATGAATCCTTCACTTAGTCACAATTTAGCTATATTGAATGATTTCTAGTTTCTTAGGAATTTTATCAAACACCTTACATGTACATCTTAAGCATAGGTGAAATCATCAAATTATACATCATGAACAACCAAACTTATATGTTTCCAACTCATATGATATCATGAATTTATAAAAACATATAAAGATTCCATCTTGAGAATCACCCAATATCAACAACATGATCATCAACACCCAAAAATATAGAAATCATACTTTATAGTGAAAAAGAGGGTTTTTGCGCTCTATGGATGAAAGAGATCCATAAATCAACTCACGCATACCTTAGAAGGAAGATTCTTGATAATTGACGGAGAAATTTCCTTGAAATCGAATCTTCAAGCTTAGTTACGCAACCCTAGTTGTTTTTCTCTTTTAGTGCTCTTGGATGATGAGCTTTGAGATGATAATAGGGTTGTAATATGATTAGAAGCTATATATTTCGTAGGGTTAAGTTTAGGGACGTGTAAGGAGTGTTAAAAGAGTTAATTACCCTTAAAATAACTCAAAACGAAGTGTTTTTGGCACTTGGAATTGACTTAGGCGGTGCCCAAGTGATTGCCTAAGATAGGTTAGGCGTCGCCTAACCAATCGCCTATGCTTGGGTTGGGCGGCGCCTAACCAATCGCCTATACTTACTGTCTCTCACAAAAATAGGCATAACTTTTCGCTCGGGTATTAGATTAAGGTGAAATTGGTATCGTTGGAAAGCTAATTCGATTCTCTAAAATTTGGTAGTTCTAAATCAGCCAAAATATCACATTCACATCGAGTTATACTCGTTCAAAGATGACCCTTGCAAAATCGAACACTAAAACTTGATAGATTCAAAAAATCTTAGCTTGCATTACCTTAAGTGACTCATATGAACATGCTTAATGCATCATAAGCTATCCTATCACTAGGATATTCATTTTAAGTCATGTACTCAAGTATGAATCACAGAATAGGAGATTTCATACGTAGGAATACTTATTCACTTCCTAACTTAGAAACATGCGGGGTATTACACTCTCCCTGTGGATGCACAAACTAGAGGACAGACATATGCACTACGGGGGACTCAAACCTCCTAAAATATCAAGGTGACAAAAGAACCAAATCATGTAATGTAATATGGGGGAGTCGAACCTCCCAATTATATGATAATAATAATAGTAAGGAGGGCTTAAACCACTGGTTCATATAGATGATACGCCTAAATTATAACTTTCTTACAAAAGTGTAAGTGGTCGCTGTCAAATATAGAACCCAACTGGGTTGGGTGTCGAAACCCATAGGGAATACTGTGTTCACTAACTATTGTGACTGTTATTAGACTATTGATCTAGGGTTCCTAAGTAAAAGGGGGTTTTGATGTGTTAATAATGCTCTTTCGTTCTTGTATCACATAGCGGTCCAACTAATGAAAGTTAATGTAAGTGTAATTTCAATAAAAATGAGTTAACTAGAGTTATGCTCACCAAGATGTTCAAATAGTTAGGGTTGTGAACTTGTGCTTGAATTCTAATTTATACATTCAATTGCAAGAAGTATTGAATTCTAAGAATTACCCATTTGTTTCTCAACCTAATGGGTGTTTTACCCTTTTCTTCTTTCGAACATAAAAGACCTATGTATCACTCAATAGAACTCTCATGAGGGTTGATACCATTATGGTATCAACCCATGACCCAAAGACTAAACCTATGAATTTCATGTGAATCAACTCTTTTCCCAACATCCACTTTCTTGTCAGACAAGTGGTGTTCATATGCTCACTTCTGAAGTTTGAAATCAAGAGATGTCATTAAAATAAAGAGAGATTCATGCAATTTAGATAGATGATAGAATTCAAATAGATTCACAACTCCAAGCAGTTCTCTACATTAAGGCTCCTATAACCCCAATTATGGAAGTTTAGCTACTCATCTCCATATAAGATATCAAAGATATATTGATATTCATAAATAACTTCGCGAGAGTACTTACAAAAGTTATAATATTGTATTTCTCAATCTTCAATGAAAAAACTAGAGAATGATAATCAGATCTTAATTTCTAGCTTTCAATCTTAAGGAAAAATGTTACACAACTCTCAATAAAGAAGAAAGTATGAAACTACTGAAAGATATCTGGAATAAACCCTAATACTTGGTATTTATATGTTTCTAGAAATAGGATTTTAAAATTCAAACTCGGAGTTGCCGCTTCATGCTCGATGGGTCGAGCGACGGTTCATCACTGAGGTGACGTTCTGTTGCCTAGACCATTGCTGGTGCTCGAGTGAGTCTATGTTATGCTTCTGGGTGATGGGTAGGGCGACGGTTCATCGCAACACCGACAGTACATCGCCTGGTCCATCGCATGACTTCTAATAAGCCTATGTTCTACTTCTGGTTGACGAGTAGGCCGACGACTCATCATAATACCGATGGTCCATTGCCTGGACCATCGCATGACTTCCAGTGGTCCTACATTCTGTTTCTTGGTAATGGTTTAGGCCGATGGTTCATCGCAAGGTCGACGAGCCATCACCTGAGATGTCGCTGATCATTTTTCCTTTGTTTTGTCCAGTTTATCCAAGTTATTCTTCATACTCAATTCTTATCCTGAAAACACTAAAAACACCATGTTAAATATGATAATCATTGCTTGAAAACAAACAATTATCCTTAGAAAAAAGCCTAAAATATTACATCAAAAACCGTAAAATCAACATCCTCAACTGAAGGAAATTTCTTGTCCTCAATCAACTTAGCACCAAATTACAAATATGAACAACATAATGACAGACATTTGCTACTGAACAAGTTTTCACACATATTCACTTATCATCCAAATCATATGGTTTAACATGTCAGAGTCCATATCAGGCATTGTTTCTAATCCAATTCATCTACACAAACATGGATATAAGAATCTACAGAATCAGTCAAATTAAGTGTATTTAGGTTGCCCTCATAGTCAAGGAGATCCACCACTCAGAAAATTTTATGGAGACAAATCCAAAAACCTCTCACTAGTCAAAGAAGTTACTAACATAGCACATGTAACCATAGGCTTACATTTATCATCCAATGCACCCTTATAACTGAGTTTCAAGATCAAGAAGGTCTTTTTTAGGTTAGTAATAAGGCATCCATCTAGGTTAGGAAGGAATTTTTGGGTAAAAGTGACTAAGAACTAGGCTTTAACTCTCTTTGCCTTTAAATTCTTATTACCAAGGCCATTACTTTGCTATCCCACTTACCCATTTCTCATTCATTTATGCTTTACCATAGTAAACACCTTTCTCCCCCTTTTTTATATATATATATATATACACAAACAATCATCATCCAATCTCAACTTAGGTTGATGCCACAAGTCAAGGTGCATATTGTCTTAACTAGACCTGGGCCAAATGCTCAAATTCAAATTCTAAATCAACTTTCCATTAAGCAGGTAGTAGCCTATCCACCCTTAACTTAGGTGTTTTGCCTAAGTTTAGGTACACATTGCCCATTACTAGGCTAGGGCCAGACCTAGGAGTCAATAGCTGAAAGAGAGTTAACTAAAATACTTGGTGATGAAGAAAGATTTACAAAGGCTCAAACATGGAAAATTCTTTTTGGTGGGGTTAATTTTTGGCTAAGTGGACTAAAAGCAAAATGTGGCCTACCATCACTTCTCATTCCATCAACTATAGAACAACATCAATTGAACGAGGCAAGTTCTAGGTACTATAGTATATAAGAACTAATACAAAATACTCACAAACAGTGGTAATTGAGTCACACTTATTTTACTATTCTTACGATGTACATTATGGATTCACTAACAGTTGATAAAATATCCTAGGAGACAAAAGTAAATAGTCAAATAGAAATAGTCATAGCTTGAAGCCGACATCATTCATCATCCATATTTACAACAAAATACTAACACAAACAACGCTATTATTTCACGGACCAACATCAGCAACATAACAAGACTTATAAAATAATAAAAATGCAAATCTAAAATTAAACCTAAACATGTGACATAATTCTAGATATGTCAATTCTCCTTGATAGCACATGGCAGGGTTAAGAATATCGGCAACACAACCCTCCATGGTACAAGCACCTTCTACCCCCTTAGAAAATAATGCTTTGTCCTTAATACATATAATTTAAATACAAAGAAGGGGAAATACTTGTAGTGCCTCTTATTTATCTGAGGCATTTGTGAAGTGTGGTGAGGCTACAGTGTCCTCGCCAGGTGAAATATTGACCCCCATGGTAGTGGGAGTGCTCACAATCCCTTTCTCCAGAATTGGAGGTATAACATCTCTTGACGGATCTACAACTTTCCTTCTCACTGGGGCAGAACTGGTAGACACTCCAGATACTTCGTCCTCTACTCTTTTCCTTCTTCTCTCCTCATTTTTCCTTGATTTTTTTCTTGCTTTCTTTATCTCATGTTTCTCTCGCTCCTCTGGTGACATAGCTTCGAGTGTCTTTCATTTAATAGTTTTCCATACAGCTTTTTTACTGGTCTCCGCTACCTTTTTACCCTTATCTTTGATCTATTGCCCCATTAAATTAACAAGACCATTGCCTTCATCACTTGAAACCTAGAATGGATCAAATATGGCCTACTGTGGCTGCTTATTCATCCTGTCTACATCTTCCTAGATTTTTCTAACCTTCTTAATTAATTTTACAAATTACGGAATGGACATGACATCCAACTTCTTATTGATTTGCTCCTCCATGTTGTCCATTCTTAGCTGTATGTTCCTAAAAGGATGTATCGCTTCCTCTACAATTCTTTCAACAAAGGGTTTGAAATCTACCCCCCATATAGTTAACTGCTTTTCAACCCTTTTCTGTGCCTGGACTACCTTTGTAAAGTTCTTCTGATTCAGTTTGTATTCTAAATATTAGGGCAGAACTGATGCAGTCCTATCCATGGGCATCAAAGCTGAACATACAGAGGTGGTAAGAGGCATGTACATATTAAGAGGAAATGGCATACCTGAAGAAACCTCAGATGATCAGGAATTGGCGCCGACTAAGTTTGCTGAGCTAAGGGCCTATTGACTCATATATCAAACTTTGAGTCATCCCTTGTCTTTTTAATATCCTGCCTATGTACTACCCAAACCTCATTATCAAGTCAACTAATCAAAGTAACATTTTCTTTCTTACATAAATCAGTGATAAGACATAGAAATGGAAACAGAGTCATGGTTTTGTGAGCTCGGAAGAATGACTCATCAACAATAAGGTGGCTAAAATCTACTGTTAATCCCTCAATCAATACATCAATGATTACAGCTCTAGTGATCTCTAAGCGGTTGTCACCTCCTATTGGCATTAGCCTCAATCTCACAATTGCCTACCAGAACTTGGCCCTAAAGCTCAAGGATGACTTAGATATCCGTTCGTATGGGTTGTGCAATCATGCAGGCTCTTCTTTATCTATCAATACTCTATCCAGCCATGACTTTTGTGTCTTTGCTGTGAACAGTTGATGTTCCAATTCTGGGATTGCACCCGGTATATGGTATTCAGGCCCAAACAAGAATCAGTTTAATGTGAACTATGAGATATCTATATAAAATCCACAAATAAGAACTGCGTCCAACTTGTTCATGTAAGCTGTTGACGCAGCTAGTGGACGGTTCTTCTCCAACAACACCAAGTAATTGGCGAAATACTCATGTACCAAGTTCGTTTGATAAGAT
>NW_025851452.1:17150-27235 GCF_002878395.1 Capsicum annuum
AAGTTCTGGGTACTCATGCAAGGTTGTTGTCACAATTTGATACTCCTCAAAAATAGGTCTCTTTGTGTCCAACTTGTCTATTGGTATGAGCCATTTGTATAAATGCTCCTAAGCCCCCTTGACCTGCCATCTGATACCCTCCGGCAGTTGCAAGTCCTTACGTCAAACCATATTTGGGTCCTCCTATTCTGGAGCCTCTTCTTGGATAGGGTTAGGTACTTCAACCCCTTCCTCAACTAGTATCAAACTTGAGCTACTGCTGCTGCTTTCACCTTCCTCTTCAGACTGGGAGGATGAAGAAATCACCTAATAATTATGTCAGGTGTTGTATGTCGGTGCATTAAAACTTTGGGATGGCCCTTGCCTGGCTCTTTGGCCCCTACCTCTGCACCTAGTTGGTGGTGATTTATTGGCCATAGTACCTGAAAGTGCAACATTTATAAACTTGCAAACTAAAATAAAATTTTTTTTCCAACCAGCGACGGATAGGGCGATGGTCCATTGACCCCAACCATCGTGGTCATTCCAGTAATTACATTTCTGAGAAAGTTACGATGGCTTAAGGAGATGGATCATCGGGTGTCCGACGGTCCGTCACTCAAGCCATCACCTGCATTTTTCAAATTCAAGCCTCATTTTGGCATTTTGTCGAACACCTTATGTACACTTCATTTAAGGATGATTTTTATGGCATAATTATCTATAATACATCACCTTATTTTTCCATTTTTGGTCCATGGGTTACTCAGAATTCCCCAGGATAGTGTATGCTAGGTTTCAACTCAAATCATTACCACACATTACCAAAAGTAGAAGAGAATTGGTTCACTTGATTGTATTCACCTATGTTATTGCTCATCATGTTGAAGAAAAAATAGTGAGTGAAAGGAAATTCATACCTTGTTATTAGAGTATTGGGTCACTTCTCTGACTTTGCACAATGAACACCGAACAATTGATGATTATTTGTTTTAGTAAAAAGAACTTAGCTGGCTTGTGATGAACAAAGAAAAAGGAGAAATAGACTTTAAATAGCTAGAAAAAGGGGAGATGGAGAGTTATAAGAGAGAATAAAAGGGCTCAAGTACATGGAATAGTTGGAGAATTACTTATCCAATTTAAATTATCATTTAAACCCGTTTGAATCTGATAAGAATGAAAAATTTGGATATTTAAATTAATTTGACCAGACCTACTAAAATAAGGTTTCATGCTATGGTTCAAGCGATGGTCTATCGTATGTGAGACGTTCCGTTGGTCAATCCCATCGTCGTTTTCTAGTGAACTTACCTAGAGACATACTGGCGACAGTTGAAGCAACGGTCCATCGCATGTGCAACGGTCCATAGGTCAACCCATCGCTACTTTTCCAGTAATTTGGTTTCTAGACTTTGGTTCGACAGTTACCACGATGATCCATCGGGTTACCCATCGGTCACCCCAAACTTTCTAAGCTTCTGTTTTCCTGCACTGTCAGACCTGCACACTTACATAAACCCTTCAACTTGTACAAAAAAACAAAGCAAACACTAAAATAACTTCAACTTATGCTATAGAACAACACAACGTGGGCTGCCTCCCACTAGCGCCTGATTTATTATCGCAGCACAACTTAGTTATCTCGATTACTCAGACTTCATCGAGATAGATAGTATTAATACTTCTTATCAAGTCTATTGAAGACATTTCCTTCTTTATTTTTTAGTTCTACTACTCCAGATGAGTAGACTTAGTTAACTCTAAATAGGCCAGACCATTTGGATTTGACCTTACATGGAAAAAGCTTGAGTCAGGAGTTGAAGAGGTGCACTAAGTCACCTTTCTGAAAATCCCGCTTTTCAATTCCGCTGTCATGGTACCTTTTTATTCTTTCTTTTTACAAGTCAGATCTTTCATAAGCTCCAAGAAAAAAGTCATCCATCTCATTCATCTGCCCCAGTCTCATATCTGCTACATCATTCCAGTTCAGATTAAGCTGCTTCAGTGCCCACAGTGCTTTATTCTCCAGTTCAATCGAAAAATGACATGCCTTGCCATAAACCAATTGGTATGGTAACATACCTACTAGTGTCTTAAACGCCATTGATATGACCATAAGGCATCGTCCAACTTCTTAGACCAATCCTTCCTGCTAGTATTTATAGTCTTGGCCAGGATAGTTTTGATTTCCTGATTAGACATTTATACTTGGCCACTGCTTTACGGATGGTATGGTGTAGCCAATTTATGCTGCTTAACTCTATATTTTGCCAAGAAAGCTTTGAACACCTTGTTGAAAAAGTGTTATCCTCCATCACTAATGATGGTATGTGGTATCCCGAAGCGAGAGAAGATGTTTTTCCTCAAGAATGCAATAACTCTCTTCCCTTCATTATCTTCCAGAGCCACTACCTCAACCCATTTTGAAACGTAGTCAATGAACACTAATATGTACTTCATTCCAAATTAGCTCACGAAGGGCCTCATGAAATCAACACCCCAGACATCAAATAATTCTACCTCTAGCATTTTAGACATTGGCATCTCATGGTGCTTTGAGATGGACCCTTACCTTTGACATTGGTCACCCCTCTACACAAACTCGTAGGTATCTTTGAATAAAGAGGGCAAATAGTAGCCACTTTGAAGCACTTTCCTTGTAGTCCAATCACCTGTATGGTGACCTCCAACTGGGGAAGCATGACTCACTTTCAGTATACTCAACATATCTACTTCTGGGATGCACCATCTAATAATACCATTTGCATATCCCCAAAAAGAATATGGCTCATCCCAGAAGTAATAGGTCACATCATGGAGAAAATTTTTCATTTGATGAAAGAAAAGGTTCTCTAGGATTACCTCGCTCACCACATAATTTGTGAAATCAGCATACCAAGGAATTTTCTCCATAACAACAACTAAGATTTCCTCATTCAGAAATGCATCATTGATCTCAAATTCATCTCTATCAGCTTGCTCCCCTTCAAGCCTAGACAGGTGGTGCGCAACTTGATTTTCACAACCTTCAGATCTTTGACTTTAAAGTCAAACTCTTAAAGCAGCAGCACCCATCTAATCAACCTTGGCTTTATATCCTTTTTTGCCTCCAAATATCTTAAGGCTCTGTGGTTAGTGAGGACCACCACTTTAGTCAGTGTGGACCACCACCTTGGTCAGTATGGACCACCACCTTGGTTCCTAGTAAATAAGCCTAGAACTTCTTAAAGGCATAGACAACTGCAAGAAATTCCTATTCTATAACAGTGTAGTTCTTTTGAGCTCTATTCAGTGCTTTGCTGGAATAATAGATTAAATGAAACAATTTGTCCTTCTTTTGTCCCAACACAGCTCCAAGGGAAACACCGCTTGCATCTCACATGATCTCAAATGGTTTTGACCAATCCGATGCAACAATGATAAGAGCATCAGCCATCTTTCCTTTAAGGTATTCAAATGCCTTCAAATAATCATCATCAAAGGAGAATTTGCCTTCCTTCTCCAAGAGTTTGCAAAGGGGGTTTGCAATCTTTGAGAAGTCCTTTATAAACCTCATATAGAAGTCAACATGACCAAGGAAACTACGCACCCCCTTCACTGAAATAGGAGGTGGAAGCTTCTCTATAACCTCAACTTTGGCTTGATCAACTTCAATCCCCTTTGCTGAAATTTTGTGTCCGAGAACGATGCCCTCCTTCACCATGAAGTGGCATTTCTCCTAATTAAGCACAAGATTGACCTCCTCACACTACTGCAAGGCCCTACTCAGATTTACCAAACATAGCTCAAATGAATCTCCTACCATAGAAAAATCATCCATAAATACCTCCAAGGTGTCTTCAACCATATCTGAGAATATCGATATCATACATCGTTGAAAAGTGGCAGGTGCATTACACACCCGAAAGGCATTCTCTTGAAAGAAAATATGCCAAATAGGTATGTAAATGTCATCTTCTCTTGATCTTTAGGAGCAATAGAAATCTGGTTGTAACCATAATACCCATCTAAGAAATAGTACCAACCCCTTCTCGCTAGCCGATCAATCATCTTATCTATGAAAGGCATTGGGAAGTGGTCTTTCAATATCCACGAGTTGAGTTTTCTGTAATCCATACACACTCTCCACCCAGTAATAGGCCAGAGTTTGATCAACTCATTCTTTTGTTAGCCAGCACTATCATGCCCCATTTTTAGGCACACACTGAACAGGACTTACCCACTTACTATTTGAGATAGGGTATACCACTCTAATATCTAACCACTTAATGATTATTTTCTTCACTACCTCTTGAATAGGTGGGTTTAAACGATGCTGATGCTCAATAGTTGGGACAAAATCTGACTCTAGCAGGATTTTATATATGCATATACTAGGAGAAATACCAATAATGTCTGCAATCGTCCAACAATAGACCTCTTATATATCTTAAGAACAGAGAGAAGAGCTTCCACTTATTGTTCACCTAAGTCAGCCACAATAATAATAGGTAGTGTATTCCTGCTGTCTAGGAAGACGTACCACAAATGAACAGGCAACTCTTTCATCTCCAAAGTGGGTAGCTCTTCAATCGATGGCTTGGCTGGTGGACTGGGATGATTTTTTAAGTCCAAATCCAGCTTCTTAGGTGCATAAGAATAAGACCCCATACCTGTCAAGGAACACATGTCTCCTCATAATCTTCAATACCATCTTGATCAAAATTCATTAATACAACAGCTAAAGTCTACACAACAATTTTTTCTTCTATAGGTACTTCCTGCTCCTCCTCATAATAAACATCCACAATAGAAAATATGCTCATATCTTTATGCTATTTCATGGCCTGGCAGACTTTGAATTGAACTACTTCATTATTCAGCCTAAATAGTATCTTATTTACCTTTAGATCAATAAGTACACTCCCAATTGCGAGAAAAAGTCTACCCAAGATTATAGGCACCTCGGAGAGCACCCCAGAATTGAGAATAACAAAATCAGCTGGATATATGAAACTGGTCAACTTAAATAATACATTATATAGAATCCCCACAGGCTTCTTCACAAACTTTTTTGCCATAACTAATCTCATATTTGGGGGAGTAGGATCCCCCAAACCCAGTTTCTTATACACAACAAACGACATCAATTTTATACTGGCTCTCAAATCACATAAAGCTTTTGCAAAATCAAGTGGCCCAATAGTGTATGAGATAGTAAATACTCTCGGGTCTGCCTTCTTCTGCACCAATGACCTTGTGGAAATATCACCACAATGATGGAGATTGTCCACCATCTCATAACTAACTATCCACTTCTTCGTAACAAGGTCTTTCATGAACTTTTCATGCTTGAACATTTGCTCTAATGCCTCCACCAATGGCAAGTTGATTGTCAACTGCTTAAGCAGGGCCATAAACTTGCCAAACTTTGTGTCGTCGGCCTTTTTTTCCAATTGATGGGGAAATAGAGGAGGTGGTTTTGGGATTGTAGTAACCACCACTTCGGTCTATTTTCCCTTGCTCTTCTAAAACTCATCAACATGTTGATGGTTGGATGGTGTATTATCTATAACTTTATCTAGATTTTTAGACTCTACTGGATAAGTTTTTTCATGCTCAATCTTTTCTGCAATCACAGCTTTGCCCATAGATGGGCCTGGTAAACTACTCTATGTGGTAATTGCCATGTAAGAGCCATCATTTAAAGGATTATAAACTATATCACTTGGCAAAGTTCTGCTCTTTCTCTGATTCAATGCTGCCGAGAGTTGGCTTATTTGCTGCTCTATCTTCTTGATAGAAGTAGAGTGTCAGTTTTCCAACTGAATCATGGAAGATAAATCAGTCTTCATAGTAGTCACCGTAGAGTAGGTAGTCTCAACTTTCATTAATAATTTCTCCATCATTTCTTCCATGGACATCTTGTGAGAGCTAGTTGCAATATTATCTCTACTTCCGGGAGGTACATATAGCCACTCCTATCATTTTTGCTCTTCCAGTTCCCTTGAACTCTATCCTTGTAACCAACATTATCATAATAGTTCTGACCTTGATTTCTTTGGCTATTGCCTTAGAAACCCTATGATTATTTAGATAGTTCACCTTTTTTTTGAATCAAAATTAGCTCTTCCCTGGGATGCAACAACTTTTACCTTTTCTATTTTTCCAGACAATAGATACTTAGTCAGTAAATCCATTTGTGTTTTTAAATGTGCCATATCCAGGTCACATTCTTCCTCTTTTTTGCATTGCTCTATAGTCATACTACCAGACACAATAGGGCTTGCTATGACAGAATTCCTGGTATGCCAAGCTCTACTCTATTTCATCATTAGATAAAGCATCTTTGAGGCCTCTCGAAAAGTAAGGTCAACAAATGACCCCTTGCAGTATTATCCATGACTGACTTCGTAATAGAGTTCAAAACCCAATAAAAAGTTTCCATCAAATAAATATCCATGATCCCCAAGTCTCATAAAGAGCTTTAGTGGGAAGTTGTCGGAAGTTACTGATTTTATCCCTCAACTGTACCCTTCTAGAAGGTGGAAAGAACCTTTCTAGGAAAGCCTCTTTCAACTGCCTCCATATGGTTATAGAGTCGGGAGTCAATTTATTTAGCAATAGTGTCACCTTCCCAGACATAGACAATAGAAAAAAAACACAGGAAGATAGCATTCTGACCTACTCTTGGATTATCAAAAGACTTGCAAACGGTGAAAAACTTCACCAAATGCATGTTTGGATCATCTCCAGGAAGACCACCAAACAACCCCTTAAGATGAAAGAGTTGAATCATCGTACTGGTAATAATAAATTTAGCTACTGGTGCTAGAGATGGAGGAACGATAGCTCTAGTTATACCTACTCCATCCATTCTATCTTCGTCATCATTCAGATCAAACTTCACTGGTTGACGCTCTTGCCTTTCCCTAAACGGGAAATTTTTGTTTACATTTTGATTCACTAGTGCATCCATATTTTCTGCACGCCTTGGATAAATAGGATCTAACAAGTCGTCATCCCCTAAATCATCATCATCAGGATTAGGATGACGTGCTTGCTGGCTTTCATTCTGTTGATTTAGTTGAGCTCTAGCCAGAGCGGCTAGTCTTTCAACGTCTTGGCGATCTGCCATTCTACCAATTAACTGTGGTTTTAGATGTATTGGTAATAATGGTGCACCTAATCTTTTTGTACTTGGCATACACAATAACTCCCCTAAACAAAACAAAAACAGCAAATAAAAGTTAAATTTGGGAAACTTGACCAAATGTCAATTAACAAGCACAAACTTAATTGAAAACCATATTCCCCAACAACGGCACCAAAATTTGATACGCCCAAATTATAAATTTCTTACGAAAATGTAAGTGGTCGCTGTCAAATATATAACCCAATTGGGTTGGGTGTCGAATCCCATAGGGAATACTGTGTTCACTAAGTATTATGACTATTATTAGACTGTTGATCCAAGGTTCCTAAGTGAAAAGGGGGTTTTGATGTGTTAATAATGCTCTTTCGTTCTTGTATGACACAACAATCCAACTAATTAGAGTTAATGTAAGTATAATTTCAGTGAAAATGAGTTAACTAGAGTTATGCTCTCTAAGATGTTCAAACAGTTAGGGTTGTGAACTTGTTCTTGAATTCTAACTTATACTTTCAATTGCAAGAAGTATTGAATTCTAAGAATTATCCACTTGTATCTTAACCTAATAGGTGTTTTACCCTTTTCTTCTTTCATACTTAAAGGATCCATGTATCACTCAATAGAACTCTCATGAGCTTTGATCCCGTTAGGGCTTCAACCAGTTCCCCAAAGGGTAAACCTATGGATTTCATATGAATCACATCTTTTTCAAACATCTACTTTCTTGTTAGACAAGTGGTGTTCATGGGCTTACTTCTCAAGTTTGCAACCACAAGATATCATTAAAATGAGGAGAAATTCATGCAATTTAGATAGATGATAGAATTCAAATGGATTCACAACCCCAAACAGTTCTCTACATCAAGGCTCCCATAACCCTAGTTATGGGTGTTTAGTTACTTATCTCCATATAAGATATCAAAGATATATTGATGTTCATAAATAACTTCCAGAGAGTACTTACAAAAGTTACAATATTGTTCTTCTCAATCTTCAATGAAAACAAATAGAGAATGATAATCAGATCTTAATTTCTAGCTTTCAATCTCAAGGAAAAGTATCACACAACTCTTAATAGAGAAGAAATTATGAAACTACTGAGAGATATCCAAAATAAACCCTAATACTTGGTATTTATATGTTTCCAAAATTAGGATTTATAATTCAAACTCGGAGTTACCGCTTCATGCTCAACGAGTCGAGCGATGGTTTGTTGCTGAGGCGTGGTCCATTGCTTAGACCATCGCTGGAGCTCCAGTGAGTTTATGTTCTACTTTTGGGCGATGGGTAGGGTGATTGTTCATTGCAACACCGATGGTACATCGCTTGGTCCATCGTATGACTTCCAATGAGTCTATGTTCTGCTTCTGGATGACGAGTAGACTGACGGTTCATTGCAATATCGATGGTCCATCGCCTAGACCATCGTATTACTTCCAGTGGTCCTGCATTCTGTTTCCTAGTAACGGTTTAGGCCGATGGTTGGTTGCAAGGTAGACAGGCCGTCACCTAAGCCATTGCTGATCATTTTTTCTTTGTTTTGTCTAGTTTATCCAAGTTATTCTTTATACTCAGTTCTTATCCTGAAAACATTAAAAACACCTTGTTAAATACGACAATCATTGATTGAAAACACACGATTATCCTAAGAAAAAGGCCTAAAATGTTACGTCAAAAGTCCTAACATCAACATACACCCGCATTGGTAACTGTGGTTCCAGTATCAACCCCTAGGGACATCCAATTTCATGACTCAGCTAAACAATCCTCATTAAAGCCTAATTTAACAATTATCACCCATTATGATTCATTGAACCCTGATACACATTTTGGCATACATTGTTCGTATCATCATACCAACTACACTTGTAAGGTAACATCAATATGCAAAACTTATAACCATCACTTAGGGGAATTCACAATCCCCTTTGGTTCAAT
Organism: Capsicum annuum; assembly: GCF_002878395.1. Classification (NCBI taxonomy): domain Eukaryota; kingdom Viridiplantae; phylum Streptophyta; class Magnoliopsida; order Solanales; family Solanaceae; genus Capsicum; species Capsicum annuum. Next base: position 26,200 of record NW_025851452.1, read on the forward strand.
TATGCATTACCTTGGGGAATGACACAACCCCATAAAATTGAATTAAAAATCATTATTCTTCATTAACCTTTTCACATTAAGCAATAGTTCAAAAGAAGTTCAATATGCATACTTTTCATACTCAAAACCAATTCCACAATAGGGGTTGAGGTCAGTTCATAACCACTTCAAAAGTCACAAGTTTGGGGAAATCATAATCCCTTAATTTGTTCACAAATTCCCTTGTATAAATTTTGTTTTGAAACCACCAGTAAAATACAAACCATATAGGGACAAACATGAAACACACATAAACAACAGTTATTCAAAAACCAAACCCATGTTTTTAAAACCAACATCAATACCGTATGAACTAAACTTAGAAACTTATTATTTTAGTAAATTAGCATTTAGGGAAAGAGTAACATGCCTAAAATACCAAGTTTCACAAAAAAAATTCAACCCTTGAGCCCATAAATGGCCTATTTCTAGGAAACCCTAAGTATTTCTCTTTGAAAGTCTTGAGAGAGATTTGGAAGTGTTTGAGTACATTATGAATGATAAATAACCCTTTTTAAGTACCTTATGAATGTGGGGTTTTAATTGGAGAAGGGAGGATTTTTCTAAAGTGCCATTGATTTAAAAACTAAAATTTAGTCATCAATGACTTCGAGTCAAAATATGACTCATTGGAACTCCTTACGACTCATCACCACGAGTCATATCCAAGAAAATCTTTAAGGCATTCACAATCACTTGACCGTGCTACTCAACTAATATGATTTGTAATGGGACCCTACTACTTGTAAAGTCCAGTTGTACTCAACACAAAAACTATTTAGGGTAACATTGGACATCCTATAATTTGTGCCCAATGACTTATAATGAGTTCTTACGTCAATTTGTGAGCCACTCATACATAGAGCAGAACTTAGTCATATACTTACTGATTTGGTTAAGATTAGGTCCCAGGACCCGTCAAGATTCCCTATGACTCGTCAAGGGACTCCTAGTCAAGACAGTGAGGATAAAATTTCATAAATTTTCAAAGACCAAA
>NW_025851453.1:0-5487 GCF_002878395.1 Capsicum annuum
TTTTTTTTCTGAATGTAGTTTGGTAGGTTACTTAGTTACTTAAATATGGTTAAGTGTAGAGACTTTAAAGGGAATTTTTTATTTTGACTGTGGTTTGGTAGGTGACTTAGTTGCTTGAAAATGGTTAAGTGTGGCGACTTTAAAGGGATTTTTTTTTAATGTGGTTTGGTAGGTAACTTAGTTACTTGAATATGGTTAAGTTTAGGGACTTTAAAGGGGATTTTTTGTTTTGAATGTGGTTTGGTAGGTGACTTAGCTGTTTGAAAATGGTTAAGTGTATGGACTTTAAAGGGGATTTTTTGTTTTGAATGTGGTTTGGTAGGTGACTTAGCTGTTTGAAAATGGTTAAGTGTATGGACTTTAAAGGGGATTTTTTTGGTTTTGAATATGGTTTGTTTGGTGACTTAGTCACTTGAAAATGGTTAAGTGTAGGGTCTTTAAAGGAGATTTTTTGTTTTAATGTGGTTTGGTTGGTAACTTAATTACTTGAAAATGATTAAATGTAGGGACTTTAAAGGGAATGTTTTGTTTTGAATGTGGTTTGGTATGTCACTTAGTTTCTTGAAAATGGTTAAGTGTAGGGACTTTTAGTGTGGCTTGGTAGGTTGAGAATGATTAAGTGTGGGGACTTTAAATTAAAAGTGATTTAGTAGGTTGATAATGATTAAGTGTGGGGACTTTAAATGTGACTTGGTAGGTTAATTGTGGTTATGTTTGGTGATTTTATAATTTTAAAACGATTAAGTGTGGGGACTTTAAAGGTGTTTTTATAATGTGGTTATGGTTGGTGATAATTGAATTTTTGTGAGTTGATATAATTAGTTGAATCTGATTGATTGCTCTGATGGAACCTGATTATAGCTTGAGATATCAACGGAACAATGATAATGGAATGGGTATTAGGGAGTAATTTGTTGAAGGTGTTAAAAGATTTGTTGAACATGCTAAGACACTTGATGTTTGGACATATTTTGGGGCTATTCATTGTCCTTGTATTAGTATGATGGTAGAAACCTTGTAGGTGAAGAAGATGTAAAGGAACATCTTTATAGAAAGGGGTTTCACAAGGACTTTTTAAGATTGTGTGGTATTCATGGGGATGTTGCACAAAATAACTTTGTTGTTGGAGAAAATAGTAGGCCTGCAGGCATAATGAATATCAAGAAACTAAGATGACAGAAATGGTACACGATGCTTTTGGAATGCAACACAGGGGCGAATTTAGGAAAAATGTCGAAGATGTTCCTAATAGCGAAGCTGGCAAATTATATGAACAATTGCGTGCTGCTAGTCATCTTTTGTTTGACGGGTGTTTGTTTATTTAGTGTCAAAGTTAGGTCTCTCCTCGGTTAGAATTGATTGTTGTGAAAATGGCTGCATGTTATACTTTAAGGAAGATGCTAACCTAGAGTCCTATAAGTTTTGTCAGCACCCTCGATATAAGTGTGGTTCTAGTAGAAATCAAATTATTATTAAGGCGATGCATTATTTACCTCTAATACCAAGGTTGAAGAGGTTGTATTCTTCAAACAACTCAGCTCCTCATATGAGATGGCACAATGAAAATAGAAGGTCAACTGGTCTTATGTGTCATCCATCTGATGGAGAGGCTTCGAAGCATTTTAATGCAACTTATTCAAATTTCACAGATGAGCCACGAAATATTCGTTTGGGATTATGTGCGGATGGGTTCTCTCCTTTTGTAGTTGGTGCTGCGTCATATTCATGTTGGCCTGTATTTATCACACCTTATAATCTTCTTCCTGAAATATTGATGACTAGTTCCTATATATTTCTGAATTGTGTTATTCCTAGCCCGCGTAATCCAAAAAGCGAAATAGATGTCTACTTACAACCTTTGATCGATGAACTTCAAATTTTATGGCATGAAGGGTTTAAAACTTGGGACATCTCTCTTAAATAGAATTTCAATTTGCGTGCATATCTAATGTGGACTATTAATGCCTTTCCTGCTTATGGAATGTTGTCTGGGTGGATGACAGCTGGAAAGCTGGTTTTTCCATACTGCATGGAAAAAACAAAATCTTTCACATTGAGACATGGCAAGGAAAATTCATGGTTTGATTGTCATTGTTGTTTCTTGCCACCTAATCATGAATTTAGGAAACTCAAGAATGCATTCAGAAGGAATAGAAGGGAATATGATGGTCCACCTCCAAGGCTGTCTGGTCATGACATCTGGGAGATAGTTTAGGATTTGCCTAATGCCAGCGAAGAATCATTCTACAGGCTTTATGAATACGGTGTTTCTCATAACTGGACTAAGAAGAGTATATTTTGGGAGTTAGAATGCTGGCCAGATAATTTACTTCGAAATAATATTGATGTCATGCATACTGAGAAGAACTATTTTGATAACTTATTCAATACAGTTATGAATGTCACCGGCAAAACAAAGGATAATCCTAAGTCCAGACTTGACTTACCAAAATATTACAAACGCAGACAATTACACTTACGGGAGAGCCCAATGGCAATGTTCTTAAGCCCAAGGCTAGTCTTACATTCAAGTTGGACCAAAAGTGTCAAATATATGAGTAGGTCCAAAGTTTGAAGATGTCCGATGGATATACCTCAAATTTGGGAAAGAGGGTTGATATGGAACAAGGAATATTATATGGAATGAAAAGCCATAATTTTCATGTTTTCATGGAACAATTACTTCCAATTGATTTTATTGGTTTACCTGAAAACATATGGAAATCAATAGCAGAGATCAGTTTGTTCTTTAAAGACTTATGTGCCACTACATTAAAAGAAGAAAATATGGCCCGAATGGAAAGTAATATTGTTGTTATCACCAACAAGTTGGAGAAGATTTTTTCACCAGTGTTCTTCGATGTGATGGAACATCTTCCCATTCACCTTGTGCACGAAGCTAGGCTAGGCAGTCCAGTTCAAACTAGGTGGATGTATTCATTCGAACGGTAAGCAATTGCAACATATTTAAATTCATACATATCTTTTTTAACTATAGAAAACATCTAATCTTAAGATTATGCAAGGCAATTGGAAAATTGAAAAGGGCTCCCAAAATAAACACAAGGTGGAAGGCTCTATAGTTAAGGCATATTTTACAAGAGAAACGTCTCAATTTTGTTCATACTACTTTTGTGATGAAGCTGCTTGTTCAATAAACTGACCGAATCGTCATCAGGATGATGTGAATGAGCCTCATTTGCAACCGATATCAATTTTCAATCAATCTAGTTGTAAGGCTAAAAAGACCATACGTCGCCGACTCACTCCCATGGAGCACAAAGTAGCATCTTTGTATGTCTTGCTGAATTTTATGAAAGTTGAGCCCTTTCCAAAGTATGGAGATTAAAATTTTAACATATCTTATTTGATTACTCATTTCCTTAAAGAAACTAATTTTGTTTCGCATGTTGGATCTTCAATTCATTTAAGACTCAATTTCACAAAAACCAAGTGCATGCACCCTTCGCAATTTGGTTTACATATGAGGTTCGTAAGTGTATTAATATTTCTACAAATTTTAAACATTTACACATTCCTCAACTAACATATATATAATATATATGTATAATATTTTTAGGTACACCGATCACCAAATGCAGCCGCATACGATCAACTCTTAAGAGATATTTCTTTAGGTCCAGTTGAAGCTCATGCAATGTCCCATTACACAGTAAATGGATTCAAATTTTCCACCGAACAACACTCTAGAATAAGGAAAACAAACAATAGTGGTGTTTGGGTTAAGGGTAATGATGATGTTGATTATTTTGGCATCATACACGAGATCTTAGAACTGGAGTATGTTGGTTTCCCAAATAAAAATTGTCCTCTTTCCATGTAAGTGGTTTGATCCAAGAACAAGAGTACATAAAGAGCATAACATTATTGAACTGAAGCACAATAGGTCATATCCTATTTACGATCCATTTGTTCTAGCGCAAAATGCTAAACAAGTGTATTATGCTCTTTATCCATTGTGCAGTGACAAGTTTGATTGGTGGGCTGTAATCAAAACAAAGACTATGGGACGGGTGGAAGTTGAGAATGTGTTGGAGACTGCATATTAAAATGAAATGCAGATTGATCACCGGCTAGTTGACGTTGACTTAGTGGATAATTTGAATCACCCAAAAAAATTATTTGAAAAAAGTTAATATTACAGAGGAAGAGGTTGAGTGGGTAGGAGATGAAGAAACTTCCGAAGATGGTGAATGGTTTAGTGGAGAGTCTTCAAAAGAGGAGGATTAGTTGTGTAGGTTGTATTATTATGTATTGATGTCTTTATGCTTTGTACTATATATTTACCTTTATGTTTCTCGTTTAAGATTGATACGTAATATACTATTTAAGATTGTTGTTTTCACTGTTCCATAATTTATATAGTAATAAAGATATTCTTGTCTATCTCGTGTTGTTGAAGTGATTTGAAATCTGAATTAGTAACTTGAAATTAGTTACTAGGAATATTTTCTTATATATTCATTTTGTAGGAACTAACTACTTGTTAACTTTATATAATTTAGATGTCAAGCAGAGGTGACAAAAGTAAGGGAAAAGTTGATCTTACAAAACCAAAAAAAGAAAAAATAACTTCCACCTTATAGACGACCGATAGGTATTCATATATTTGAGGGTCGATGTGCTGACGCGACATCACGACCCTTATATTCTAGGTCGTTCTAGTATTCGGTTCCCACTCCTACGCATGTGGGGCCACTTCATAGGTCTACACCGACCCAATATGCTCATATCACCGTGCCACGGCCATCACAGTACTATCAGATGCTGGCACATCCGAATATGTTCTATCATCGATACCATTTTGTAGCAGTCACGCAGCTTCGCACAGTGATTCTGCTGGATCTATTGGGTTGTCAGATATTCATCTTAGAGGCACTCCATCTGGTGCTTTAGATCCGCCTATGCCAGTGCATCCACCATCACTTGATCCGCAGCCAGGAGACAGAGATAATTATGGGAGGTGCTATCTCATTATATTTGCGACAGGGTAAGATTTCTAAATATAATAACATTATTCAATTTTTCATTACTATATTATTATGCTCTATGAAATTATTGTTTGATCTTGTGTTGTAGGTTTAGGCCGGATGCTAAAGTTGGACAAGCTGTGATAAAATGCATTTGTCGAAACTTCAACGGCTACTGGACTAGTTGGCGTCAGGTTTCATAACTTGACAGGGAAAGAATATTTAAAGAATTTAATGTAAGAATTTAACTTATCGACTACTTAACACTTTGTTAGAACAAAAGATTGAATATTATATTTTTATTTTTTTTGTAGAAATTTTACTGGTGGGATGATGTGAATACATGTCTTATAAGAAGGAACTTTTTCAGAAGATGTAGATTCAGGTTTAACGGTCTCTTGGATTATGACCGAACCAAGTTGGTAAAACCTGACTGTATTAGTGAACCCTTATGGCAATAGTATATTCTCTTTTGGAATAGCGAAGAATACCAATT
>NW_025851454.1:0-650 GCF_002878395.1 Capsicum annuum
AATAATTAGTTCTTTCCAGCAATCGTTTATTTTTTACACTGAGTTGCACAACATATTATATATCTGTTGCATCAGATAAATCATCTATTACAATAGATATATCATCCGTTGCAACAAATAGTTCAACTGTTGCATCAGATAATATATCTGTTGCAACATATAATATATATATATATCTTTTAGAAAAAAAAATTATCTTCATGACATCCAAATTTTCTGACTTTTTAAATATATAAATTAATAAATAAGATTTAAAAACAAGAATATTTCTGGTGAGTTTTTTACGGTTTAAATTGTGTTTATCATTTATTTCCTTATTCTTTTCTGTGAAAAGAAATGACTTAATTAAATCAAGCTGGTGGTGACTTAATCTTTCCATTTCTTTAATAACCATTTCTATTAATTGAGTTATGGCAATAGATTGTATATCTGTTGCATCAGGTAACCCATCTGTTTCAATAGATATACCATCTGTTGCTATAAATCGACCATCTGTTTAAGGAGCTTTTTTGATTTCTTCTAACTGATTAATAAGTCGCAACAGATGAGGAATTTGATGCATCACAAGCATTTTTTTATTTTTGTTTGTTTGTTGAATGTGTTTAGACAAAAGTCACAGTCACGACTATTCATTAACTTTTTTCTTAAAA
>NW_025851454.1:750-1400 GCF_002878395.1 Capsicum annuum
AATAATTAGTTCTTTCCAGCAATCGTTTATTTTTTACACTGAGTTGCACAACATATTATATATCTGTTGCATCAGATAAATCATCTATTACAATAGATATATCATCCGTTGCAACAAATAGTTCAACTGTTGCATCAGATAATATATCTGTTGCAACATATAATATATATATATATCTTTTAGAAAAAAAAATTATCTTCATGACATCCAAATTTTCTGACTTTTTAAATATATAAATTAATAAATAAGATTTAAAAACAAGAATATTTCTGGTGAGTTTTTTACGGTTTAAATTGTGTTTATCATTTATTTCCTTATTCTTTTCTGTGAAAAGAAATGACTTAATTAAATCAAGCTGGTGGTGACTTAATCTTTCCATTTCTTTAATAACCATTTCTATTAATTGAGTTATGGCAATAGATTGTATATCTGTTGCATCAGGTAACCCATCTGTTTCAATAGATATACCATCTGTTGCTATAAATCGACCATCTGTTTAAGGAGCTTTTTTGATTTCTTCTAACTGATTAATAAGTCGCAACAGATGAGGAATTTGATGCATCACAAGCATTTTTTTATTTTTGTTTGTTTGTTGAATGTGTTTAGACAAAAGTCACAGTCACGACTATTCATTAACTTTTTTCTTAAAA
>NW_025851455.1:0-658 GCF_002878395.1 Capsicum annuum
TGATTGATTTTAGTGATTAATATTGTTGGTGGTGATAACTGTGATGGCTGGTATTGTAGTGACTAGTATGATGGTGGCGATTGATGGTGGTTGTTGTTGTTGTGATGTGACGTTGTTTGATATTAGTAGTTTAAGGTGTTGATTGTGATGGCTGAAACATGAATGCATGATGATTGACGATGTGTTGGTGCTAGTTGGAGATGTTATTTGTTGTGATGGTGGAGATGGTTGTTAGTAGAGATAAATTATAGCGATGGTACTGGCTAAAGTAGTGGTAGAGGTGGCATTACTAGTGACAATAGTGGTGGCAGCCAAAGAATGTGTAGAGGTTGTGATGTATTAGTGGTAGTTAGTGATGGTGCTAGTTGTGATAGATGAGTTGGTTGGTAGTAGGGATTGGCCGCTAATGGTTGCTGATTATGGTGTTGTTGACGGCAGTGGTGGTGGTGAATATAATTAGAATAAAAGAGATAGTAGGTGTGGTAGCGGTTGACAATTGTGGTTGGTAGTGGTATTTTTTGTCGATGATGGTTGTGATGGTGGAGGTGGTTGGTGGTGGGTGGCAATGGTGACGGTGACAGAGGTGGTTAGTGGTGGTAATTGCTGATTATGAATAGAGTGGTGAATATTATCCAACACCAGAATATCCCTTCAGACC
>NW_025851455.1:758-1416 GCF_002878395.1 Capsicum annuum
TGATTGATTTTAGTGATTAATATTGTTGGTGGTGATAACTGTGATGGCTGGTATTGTAGTGACTAGTATGATGGTGGCGATTGATGGTGGTTGTTGTTGTTGTGATGTGACGTTGTTTGATATTAGTAGTTTAAGGTGTTGATTGTGATGGCTGAAACATGAATGCATGATGATTGACGATGTGTTGGTGCTAGTTGGAGATGTTATTTGTTGTGATGGTGGAGATGGTTGTTAGTAGAGATAAATTATAGCGATGGTACTGGCTAAAGTAGTGGTAGAGGTGGCATTACTAGTGACAATAGTGGTGGCAGCCAAAGAATGTGTAGAGGTTGTGATGTATTAGTGGTAGTTAGTGATGGTGCTAGTTGTGATAGATGAGTTGGTTGGTAGTAGGGATTGGCCGCTAATGGTTGCTGATTATGGTGTTGTTGACGGCAGTGGTGGTGGTGAATATAATTAGAATAAAAGAGATAGTAGGTGTGGTAGCGGTTGACAATTGTGGTTGGTAGTGGTATTTTTTGTCGATGATGGTTGTGATGGTGGAGGTGGTTGGTGGTGGGTGGCAATGGTGACGGTGACAGAGGTGGTTAGTGGTGGTAATTGCTGATTATGAATAGAGTGGTGAATATTATCCAACACCAGAATATCCCTTCAGACC
>NW_025851456.1:0-458 GCF_002878395.1 Capsicum annuum
AGGAGGAGTACTTAAATATCGATATGAAGCAGAAAAAATAGAACACCATTGTAGATACTACTCAGGTACGTTCAACGAGATAGAAATAAAATGGGAAATAAATAGGAAAGAATTATGTTCATTATATAAATGTTTATTAGCATTTGAGCCATATATTGTATATAACAAATTTATTGTACGAACAGATAATACACAGGTACGCTGGTGGTTAACAAAGAAAATACAAAATTCAGTTACAACAAAAGAGATTCGGAGACTAGTTTTAGATATATTAAATTTCACATTTACAATTGAAGTGATCAGTACTAACAAAAATGTTATTGCAGATTACATATCAGGACAAAGCTACACAGACTGAAACAGTAGAGGAAGATACTCTAGAAAAAATACTTAACACCCTAACTACGCTTTCAATGAAAGTGGACAGTATGGGTAATGAGATAGAAAAGCTAAAGACT
>NW_025851456.1:558-1016 GCF_002878395.1 Capsicum annuum
AGGAGGAGTACTTAAATATCGATATGAAGCAGAAAAAATAGAACACCATTGTAGATACTACTCAGGTACGTTCAACGAGATAGAAATAAAATGGGAAATAAATAGGAAAGAATTATGTTCATTATATAAATGTTTATTAGCATTTGAGCCATATATTGTATATAACAAATTTATTGTACGAACAGATAATACACAGGTACGCTGGTGGTTAACAAAGAAAATACAAAATTCAGTTACAACAAAAGAGATTCGGAGACTAGTTTTAGATATATTAAATTTCACATTTACAATTGAAGTGATCAGTACTAACAAAAATGTTATTGCAGATTACATATCAGGACAAAGCTACACAGACTGAAACAGTAGAGGAAGATACTCTAGAAAAAATACTTAACACCCTAACTACGCTTTCAATGAAAGTGGACAGTATGGGTAATGAGATAGAAAAGCTAAAGACT
>NW_025851457.1:0-18062 GCF_002878395.1 Capsicum annuum
TTTTAACTTTTTTCCCCAATTACAACCTCCTTGGTAGGGATGGATGCGAATATATGCTATCTTAAGGTACGAACGATACTTGAGATTGATTATTGTGAAAAAAGATTAAGACACATGCAGAAACCCTAGAACAATTGAGTCTCACACTTTCTCTACGTAACTAATTTGTCAGGGTTCCCACAACCCTATATAAGGAGATTAGCCACTCATGTTTGTGCAAGAAACTATGATTATCAATGAAGAACACATAAATCAATTGCATAAGAATAAGATGATTAAACTCCAAAGTCTGTAGTTGAATAAAAACCCAAAATCTAAAGAACAATTGTAGAAGTATTATAAAAAAAATGTAATGATGTGTACTAATACGTCAAAGAATGTAATAACATGTAACCCAATAAAAGTTAAACCCTAGGGTATTTATAGTATATCAAAATAACCTTAAACTCCTAATAAAAAGGAAAAGGTAAAGTTAAGTCGGCATTCGATTTGAATCAGTCTTCACTCGTATAGATTCAATACGAGTCGTACCCTGCCTTCTCGTATCTGTTCCAGTGTCTAATATTCTGAGGCTTCAATTTTTTATTTAGCATACAACAACTTTATATGAGTCGTTCCTGAGTGTAAGACTCGTGTCCTTCACTCGTATCTACCTAGGACTTTCATCTTTCCAAGTTTTGAATACTGGTTTGTATACGTCATCCCTATACGAGTCGTACTTAGACTTCTAACTCGTATACTTCTGACACTTTAACTCTTGGATGGTAGCTTAGGTTCTGTTATGCTTATAACTGCTTTGTACGACTCGTATCCTGGCTTACGGTTAGTATACTTGAGTCATATCTTTCTCACACTTAGCTTCTCACTTTTGGTTATGTTGCACATACGATTCAGCATACGAGTCGTATTGAATGGTTAAGACTCAGGAGCTGACTCGTGTACTGATCAGAGTTGGTTTTTTTTAGGTCTTCTTCTTCTCTTTTCATTCAAATACTATTATAGACCTGTTTTACCTGTAATTCACACCAAAGTGCATCATTTCTAATAAAATATTCTAAGTTCACACATAAGTTCGTGGTTTTAAGCATCGAAAGTATCTTGTTTCCACTCGACATCAGCTTTTCCTGCTGGAAGGGCCCTAATCATATTAGCCACACGAACCGAGGAAAAACTGAGAGAGGGCTAAAGATACCAAGGCAATAGTCATCCCAAAACATAAAGTGTGCACCAAGAACACAGTCATAAAGACCTTCCTACGTCGGCAAAAGTGGTTTTCATTGTTCGTTCCCTCGGGGACATACCTCCATAGTGAACTGGACAATTTCTTTTAAGCCTAAATTAAAGCAGTTTGCACATAAACCAATCCACTAACCCAGGAATCATTTATTAAGACATTTACCAACTTGGTATCATCATATCAATATGCTTGCAAGATAATATAATTATGTCAAACCAATTCATATAACCAAATTGACTCTTAAGTTTTATTTAAAATTCAGTCCATGTTCACCAATGCCATCTAAAAATCGTATTTATCATTTTATCCTTTAATGCAATGAAACGAGTTCAAAAGAGAAGTTAAATCATGCAATTATCCATATTCAAAACTAATTTTACAAAGTAGGTTGAGATTAATGCCATTATCAAGCCAAAATTCCACTAATTTGTGAAAATTCATGTTCTCTATTCCAACCATTAAAATAATATACCATTTCAGTCCCAAAAATCATCAATTAAAGCATGAATAATCAATTTAAAATATGGAACAAGTGGTTCAAGTAAAAACAACCAAAATACCTCAACCCAATTTCTAATCCATCAATTCAAATCATATGCATATTTAATAAATTAATGCCACAATGTAAAATTAAACTTAAGGAAAGAGAAACATACCTGAAAATATAGAGCAATTTGAAGAGAATTCAAAGTTTAGAGCCCAATTGATGAATTTATTATGAAACCCTTGAAGTTTTTTGGGCTTAGAGTTAGAGAGGAAAAAGAATGGTTTGATCTTTGAAAATTGAAGGAAAAGGGTCAATTTTATGTTTATAAGCCGTGCAAGGGGCAAAAAGACCAAAAACCCCTCACCGTAAGTGAAAAAAATAAAAATTGGGCAAACTTTACACATCAACGTGGCATGCTAATATCACGAAGGTTAACCTCTGTGTTACACCCTTATTGTGGAGGTTAACCTTCGTGGCACACCAATATCGTGGAGGCTCACTGCCTTGGAATTTTAAAATGGCCTCGAACCCCTTCCAAAGATTTCAAAATTTTCCCAAAACACCCTTTCAACACCCCATGACACAATCTAAGTCAAAAATTGACATTACGCAAGCGAGAGGGTCAAAAATAAAATAGTTGAAATTTTATAAGGTCTTACATTAGCCCTCCCTCCTAGATCATTCATCCCCGAATAAGAACTCAGGACATTTTTAGTACGACAAATGCAAGAATACCTCAGAATCATATGATAATTTGAAATGCGATAAGAGAGAAATGAAACTCATACCTTAAGCATTTTTATTCAACACGGGAACAAAAATGGGTACTTAACTCTCATATCTTCCTCAGCTTCCTATGTAGCTTCTTCCACCTTTTGGTTTCTCCATAAGACCGTCACCGAAGCTATATCCTAGATCCTCAACCTAGGAACTTGCTTATCCAATATTTTAATTAGGACTTTCTCATAAGACAAAGAATCTGTAACACCAACATCCTCAACTGGCACTATAAAAGAAAGGTTACCCACACACTTTTTCAGCATAGACACATGGAAAATAGGATGAATAGAAGCCAAACTCATTGGCAAATCTAACTCATAAGCGACATTACCAACCCTCCATAAAATTTGGTATGGACCAACGTAATGAGGATTGAGCTTCCTTTTCTTCCCAAATCTCATGACTCCTTTCATAGGAGAAACTTTCAAAAAAATCCAATCACTTACTTCAAACTCTAACTTCCTTCACCTCACATCCGCATAAAACTTCTGGTGAATTTCAACAGTCTTAATTCTTTCTCTAACTACCTTCACCTTCTCCATGGCTTGGTAAACCAAGTTAGGGCCAAACAACCTAGACTCATGCACCTCAAACTATCTAATAAGAGACTTACACATCCTACTATAAAGTTCCTCAAAAAGAGATATTTGGATGCTAAAATGATAGTGTAGTTATAAGTAAACTCAATAAAAGGCAAATGATCAACCTGTAATACCCCGTACTTTTCCTAGTTTGAAAAGTTTCCCAAGAATTTTAGAAGCTTTCTTTGAAAGATGAATCCACTTTTTTACACGTGGTAGTTTCAATATTTTCACTTTTTATTATGTAGAAATCGAATAAGCTTTCCATCGATTCTAAATTTTCCCAAATCTGATACTCGAGTGAAGAGTTAGTTAGAGCCTTTTTAGTGAGAAAGTGTATCACCTAAGCCTTCAGTGCGTCGCGGAGATAGCTCAAATGGCAATTGTCAATTTCTAGTGTTGCTCCGTAATAGTGGTGTGTCGCGCCAAACTTCCAGGTCACAGACAAGAAGGCAACGGATAGCTTTGCATTGCGCCACCATGCAATTCCCCATTTGTCACTTTCCAGTGACTTGGTGCGATAGTGGCCCGTCGTGCCAAGGATGAAAATCAGGAAATTTTCTCAGAAATTAAAGACGTATCTATGGGTTAAAAGGGTCAATTTCCTACCACTATTAAACCCAATAACACGTGATTTAGCCATTCTTCACCCAAAACATACTAGTTTCTCTCAAGTTTCTCTCAAGAACATGCTAGGGTTTCTATTGGGGATTCAAATTCAAGAAGGTTTCACCGTCAATATTTATGAAATCACGAACTAAGGTATGCGTAGTGTTCATTCATGGACTCCTTTTGTCCGTGAAGCTCGAGAATCTCTTTTCTAGGTTTAAGTTTATGGATTTCTTTATAAATTTCATGTTGGATTTGTTTTGTTTATGTTGAGAATGATCAATTAAATTCAAATCCCTGTTGGGTGATCAATTTTATATGGAATTGATTTATATAGATGTATATTCATGTGAACCTATAAATAAACCCTAGGATGATGAAATTAGAGATGAATCATGATGATTAATTGTTGTATAAGGTTGTCTACATGTGCTATGCCTACTATGTGTATGATTAAATGCCTAGATAAAGGAACAATGCCCAACTAGTATGATATAATGAAATCCCCATGTATGTACAATCTTATGCATATAACATGTTTGATGAAGTGTTTCAATATATGAATTATGAATTGTATTGTTGGTCATGTGTTCAAGTAAGCTATGCTATGTCAGTTTCTTCTCATCGAGTCCTGGGGGTACTTGTACCCGAACATTTAGCTGTGTGCCTAGAGCCATGTCATGTTTTCACGATCTCCTTAGTCAAGCTATGATCCATAGAACTCATTCAGTCATATGAATCAGGAAATCTCAAAAATCTCAGTAATTTCAGTAGCTCAGTAATCTCAGTAACTTCAGTATTCTCAGTCAGTCCATAGAACTCAGTACGTTCCGTCAGTCAATGAAACTCAGTAAATTCAATTTAACTTCGCTAGACAATACCATTAGTATCAATTTAGTTAAGTTAATTAGCTCAGTTAATCAGCTCAGTTCAGTTAATCAGTTCAGTGTTTTTCAGATGGGAGTAGGATTCAGCATCGAGCGAGCCTAGGGATGGGGACTCACCCGCTAGATAGGACTGAGATCCCTAGAAGCAATCTCTAAGTTCCAAAACTACGTAGCCAGTGTAGGTACGATATATCACCCATTAGATAGGACTGACATACTCAGGGATCACCCGTTAGTGCATTAAAATGTATAGGACTGATCCAAGGGTTCACCAGCTAGATTAGGACTGACTCCACAACAGTTGTCTTTACCTGTGGCGCGATATTGATACCCTTCCAGCTGGGGTTACAGGTTGGAACCCAGTTAGCTTAGTATGGGGCACGTCGGTTAGATGAATACATACTACAGTTTCAGTTACAAAATTAGGACTGTCAGATATAGTCACTTCTTATCATTATAAATAGGCTCCGAGATCACCCACTAAATGGGACTAATCTCAACTATGGTCAATTAGTAATGGTATCATCAGATTTAGAGATCACCCACTACAGTACGGAACTCAGCTAGTTCTATCAGATTTAGGACTGTCAGATACAGTCATTCATGTTATCAGTTATATCAGTTATCAGAACTTATGCTATTTGAATTCAACTTTAGGACTGTCAGATATAGTCAACCAGGCCAGTTCTTCATAATCAGAACTGTCAGACACAGTTATCCATGTATCAGTAACATAGTATCAGACCCTTAGTATTCAGTAATACAGTATCAGTTTCTCACTCTTTAGTGACTCAGATGTCAATGTCAGTAGACTCAGTAGTCAGAACTCAATATTCAGTCTTATCATGATCTCAGTTACAGTTACGTATGCATGCATGTATTCTCACGTCCATGTTAGTCAGTCAGTTAGTATTGTTCATACATATGAACCTATTGTATTCAGCCTACCTCATTTGCATACCAGTATATTCAAAGTACTGATACATTTGTGCTGTGGTGTCTTATACCATAGGTTTAGAAGCAGGAGCTCCAGAGAACCAGTAGCATCCCAATTCAGTGATCAGAGTTAGCAGTAAGTCCTCATCTTTCTAGGACATGATGATCACATTACTATTTTAGTTTTTAGTTTATTTTAGTAGTTGAAGTTAGTTGGGGACATGTCCCATCAACTCCTTATTCAGACAGTTTAGAGACTTTCAGACTATAATATGTTCAGAAAATTATCTCAGTTATTTTGGTATTATTATACCATATTTTTCAATTATGTACTAGTATTGAACCTTATGGACCTTCAGTTCATGTTTTTGCATTTATGATATTATTACTATTATTCAGTGTTTAGTTTACAAATATCAGTCATGGATTAGCTTATGGTCCTTCGGGGTCATGGACACCATGTAGCATTTTGGGTACCAAATTCGGGGTGTTACAAACTTGGTATCAGAGCCTAAGGTTCAATAGTGTCCTAGGAAGTCTAAAAAGCCGTATCCAGTAGAGTCTTGCACGTGCGTGTATTATGCGCCACACTTATGTGCAGGAGGCTATGAGATATTTTAGGAACAGTTTCCCTTCTTTCAGTATTCATGTCATGCCTATGAGCACAATCTCAAGTCAATATCTCAGTCTAATTGGTTTCTCTCTTTCTTCTATAGAACATGCTTCCTAAAAGAAGAAACAGAAATCAGTGAGCCCCTCAGCCCGAAGAATCTTTGGGCGATCACATTTTTCATGTGGAGTTCAGGGCTGCATTCACTACTCTTGCTCAGTCAGTTACTACTCATAATAAATGACCAACTATCATTCTGGCCAACCCAGTGGCCAATTCAGCTGCAGCCAATATTCGGGATTTCACCCGAATGAACCTTTCATCCTTTCTAGGGTCTAAGTCAGATAAAAACCCTCAGGAATTCCTAGATTAGGGTTAGAAGATGACTGCCATCATGGGGTGACTACTGTTGAGAGTGCTGAGCTAGCTGCATATCAGTTACAGGATATGGCTCATACTTGGTTCAAGCAATGAAAGTTAGAAAGGGCTAATGATGCAGGGCCTATAGAATGGGATTAATTTGTCACTGCTTTCTTAGAGAGGTTCTTTTCCCTAGAAATAAGAGAAGCTAAGGTGTTAGAATTCATCAACCTTAGATAGGGCACCATGATGATGAAAGAGTATTCTCTTAAGTTTACTCAATTAACCAGATATGCCCCTCATGTGGTTGCAGACAGAAGGGCCAAGATGAGTAAGTTTGTGTTAGGGGTGAATGATAGCGTGGTTAATAAGTGTAGATCCACTATGCTTAATAGTGACATGACTTTGTCCAAACTTATGACCCATGATCAGTAGATAAAAGAACAAAAGAATAAGATAAATGAAAAGCAGAATAAGAGGGAGAGAACAGTTAGTTTCAGCTTTGCTCAGCCTAAGTCAGGGGGTGGTACCCGTTCTCAGTTAGTCATAAGCTTTTAGTCCCAACTCCATCTTTAGCTAGTGCACCAGTACCTAATTTTGGGAATAACAGTCTTGATAGGTCGCCAGGATTTGAGGACCAGGATAGTGAGAACAGGAGTCATACCTATCCGCTTTAGGAAAAGTATGGTAAGAATCACCTAGGTGTATGTAGAGCAGCCAGTGAGGTATGTTATGTATGTGGTAAGCCAGACCACAGGCTACGGGAATGTAGAGTAAGGGCTTAAAAGGGAAAAGATTTGTGCCAGCAGGGCGTCACTTCCAGTACCACTAGTGGTCAGCGTCAGAATAGATTTTATGCTTTTTAGACTCGCCATGATCAAGAAAATTCCCCCAGCATAGATTTGGGTATGTTATAGGTCCTTCATACTCATGATATGCACTATTAGACCTCTTGCTCTCATTTTAGATTAAGATTTTTAGCATGAGTTATTCAGTCATGAATCAGTCCGTGGAAGCCCTGTGTATCACCCAGTATATCACTAGGGTGAACATTCTTAGAGGGATATAGTGTCCCAAGGGGGAGACACCCCATTATTTCCTCAACGTTCTCATGCCTTAATTAAAGTTTCTCTTTAAATAAAGAATCCAGTTTAGAGTAGAGGGTATTCATAAGTTGACCCTTAAAGTCCCAACCTCAGCTTTGGGCCAAGTATTCAGAGGCTCAGTTCCGTTCATGATGTTAAGTTTGTATGTCACAAACTTAGTCTTACTCAATTTCATATTCAGTGTTCATTACAAACTTTGTACTAAGTACCCTTGCATATTTAGCCATGCATTCATATATCAGTTCAGGCATGTAATTATGCATTAGACATGCATTCTTACTGCAAGAAATTTAGTTCATTAGAATATTCAGGTATGTACTCATATGTCAATTATCAGTCATGCATTAGATATGCATAAATTCAGCTTATTAGTCATGCATCAGATATGCATGTTCAGTATGTTATATTCAGCCATCAGTCATGTCAGTCATGGAATCATGTTACATTTAGTCATCTTCAGTATGTACATCAGTTTGTATTCTTTCCCTCTCACTCAGTCTCATTCGAGGACGAATGTTCTCAAGGGGGAGATATTAATATCCCATACTTTTCCTAGCTTGAAAAGTTTCCCAAGAATTTTAAAAGCTTTCTTTGAAAGATGAATCCACTTTTTTACATGTGTAATTTTAAATATTTTCACTTTTTATCATGTGGGGAATCAAATAATCTTTCCATCGATACCAAATTCGCCCAAATCCGACACCCGGGTGAAGAGTTAGAGCTTTTTTAGTGAGACAGTGTATCACCTAAGCCTTCAGCGCGTCGCGGAGATAACTCAAATGGCAATTGTCAATTTCCAGTGTTGATTCGCAATAGTGGTGCATCGTGCCAAACTTCCAGGTTGTAGACAAGGTGTCAATGTGATAGCTCCATATCGCACCACCATGCAATTTCCCATTTGTCAATTTCCAGTGACTTGGCGCGATAGTGGCACGTCACGCCAAGGATGAAAATTGAAAAATTTTCTCAGAAATTAAAGACGCATCCAAGGGTTAAAAGGGTCAATTTCCTACCCCTATTTAAACCCAATAACACATGATTCAACCATTCTTCACCCAAAATATACTAGTTTCTCTCAAGTTTCTCTCAAGACCAAGCTAGGGTTTCTATTGGAGATTCAAATTCAAGAAGGTTTTACTATCAATCTTCACGAAATCACGAACTAAGGTATGCATAGTTTGGACTTCTTTCATCCATAAAGCCCGAGAATTTTTTTTGTAGGTTTAAGTTTATGGCTTTTTTTATGAATTTTATGTTGGGTTTGTTTTGTTTATGTTGAGAATGATCAATTGAATTCAAATCCATGTTGGGTGATCAATTTTATATGGAATTGATTTGTATAGATGTATAATCACGTAAACCTATAAATAAACCCTAGGATGATGAAATTAGAGATAAATCATGATGATTAATTGTTGTATAAGGTTGTCTACATGTGCTATGCCTACTATGTGTATGATTAAATGCCTAGATAAAGGAACAATGCCCTACTAGTATGATATAATGAAATCCCCATGTATGTACAATCTTATGCATATAACATGTTTGATGAAGTGTTTCAATATATGAATTATGAATTGTGTTGTTGGTCATGTGTTCAAGTAAGCTATGCTATGTCAGTTTCTTCTCATCGAGTCCTGGGGGTACTTGTACCCGAACATTTAGTTGTGTGCCTAGAGCCATGTCATGTTTTCACGATCTCCTTAGTCAAGCTATGATCCATAGAACTCAATCAGTCATGTGACTCAGGAAATCTCAGAAATCTCAATAATTTCAGTAGCTCAGTAATCTCAGTAACTTCAGTATTCTCAGTCAGTCCTCAGAACTCAGTACATTCTGTTAGTCAATGAAACTCAGTAAATTTAGTTTAGCTTCGCTAGAAAATATCACTAGTATCAGTTCAGTTCAGTCAATCAGTCCAGTTCAGTTAATTAGTTCAGTGTCTTTCAGATGGGAGTAGGATTCAGCACCGAGCGAGCCTAGGGATGGGGACTCACCCGCTAGATAGGACTGAGATCCCTAGAAGCAATCCCTAAGTTACAAAACTACGTAGCCAGCGTAGGTATGAGATGTCACCCATTAAATAGGACTGACATACTTAGGGATCACCCGTTAGCGCATTTAAATGTATAGGACTAATCCTAGGGGTCACCTACTAAATTAGGACTGACTTCACGACAGTTGTCTTTACCAGTGGCGTAGCACGGACACCCTTCCAGCTGGGGTTATAGGTTAGACCCCAGTTAGCTTAGTATGGGGCATGTCGGTTAGATGAATACATCCCACAGTTTCAGTTATAGAATTAGGACTGTTGGATACAGTCAATTCAGCTCAGTAGTATAGATTTAGGACTATCAGATACAGTTACTCCTTATCATTATAAATAGACTCCAGGATCACCCACTAGATAGTACTGATCTCAACTATGGTCAATCAGTAATGGTATCATCAGATTTAGAGATCACTCACTAGATAGGATTGATCTCAGATTTAGTTACTCAGATACAGTATGGAACTCAGCTAGTTCCATCAGATTTAGGACTGTCAAATATAGTCACTCATGTTATCAGTTATATCAGTTATCAGAACTTTTGTTATTAGCATTCAGCTTCAGGACTATCAGATACAATCAACTAGGCTAGTTCTTCATAATAAAAACTGCCAGACACAGTTCTATATGTATCAGTAACATAGTATAAGACCCTTAGTATTTAGTAATACAATATTGGTTTCTCATTCATCAGTGACCCAGATGTCAATGGCAGTAGACTCAATAGTTAGAACTTATTATTCAGTCCTATCGTGATCTTAGTTACAGTTATGTATGCATGTATGTACTCACGTTCATGCTAATCAGTCAGTTATTATTGTTCATGCATATGAACCTATTATATTCAGCCTACCTCACTTGCATACCAGTACATTCAAAGTACTAACGCATTTGCGCTATAGTGTCTTATACCATAGTTTTAGAAGCATGAGCTCCAGAGAACCAGTAGTATCCCAGTTCAGCGATCAGAGTTAGCAATAAGTCCTCATCTTTCGAGGCTATGATGATCACATTACTATTTCAGTTTTCAGTTTATTTTAGTAGTCGAAGTTAGTTGGGGACATGTCCCATCAACTCCTTATTCAAACAGTTTAGAGGCTTTTAGACTACCGTATGTTCAAAAAATTATCTCAATTGTTTTGGTATTGTTAAACCATATTTTTCAGTTATGTACTAGTATTGAACCTTATGGCCTTACAGTTCATGTTTATGCATTCATGATATTGTTACCATTATTGAGTGTTCAGTTTACAGATATCAGTCATGGGTTAGCTTGGGGTCCTTTGGATTCATGGGCACTCTGTAGCGTTACAGGTACCATATTCGGGGCGTTATACAACCCAACTACCCTTAAAGTCAATCACACAGCCCCTTAGTATATCCTCCAAAGTCTGAATAGTCTGCTTTACTTATCCATCTATTTGGGGGTAGAAAATGATGCTAAGGTTGACCTACATACCCAAACCTTTCTAAACTAAATGCTAGAAGTGAGAAGACTGCATACCTCAGTCTGAAATAATGGACATAGGCGCCCCATGCAACTTAACTATCTCCTGAATGAACAACTTAGCATAATCCTCTCCTGAGTAGTTAGTCCTCACGGGCAAAAAGTGAGCAGACTTGGTCATTCTATCCACAATGACCCAAATAGTGTCTTACTGATTAAGAGACCGCGTATCATTTCCGACTTCCACATGGGCAACTCTATCTCTTGAGATTTGCCAAAAGGCCTCAAATGCTTAACCTTTACTTGCTGACAAGCCATACCTTAGCCATAAAGTTTGCTAAATTTCTCTTTATATTATTCCACCATTAGATTTCTTTCAAGTTATGATATATTTTAGTAGAACCCGGATGGACTGTATATCTGGACTTATGGCCATACTGGGTTTGGAAAATAGTCTTGGGAATATCAACCTCCCTAATTTTCAACTAATGATAGCTCAAATGGAGATCAATCTTAGAGAAACACCTAGCACCCTGAAGCTAATCGAAAATATCATTAATCCTTAGAAGAGGGTACTTATTTTTCACTATAATCTTATTCAATTGACGATAATCTAATACATCCAAAGAGACCCATCTTTCTTTTGCATGAAAAGTACAGAAAAAACCCCCACGGATGAACACTAGAATGAATAAAACTCTTATCAAAAAGTTCCTTTAAATGCTCCTTTAGATCCTTTAGTTCACCCGAAGTAATCTTATAAGGAGGAAAGAAAATGGGTTAGGTATTCTGCAGAAGATCAATCCCAAAATTTATTTCCCTATAAGGAGAAATTCCAGCAAGATCATCAAGGAAAACTTCTGACATTAACCACAAGGATAAATTGTAAAGAAGGACTTTCAAAGTTAGAATCTTTAACTTGAACTAGATGATATTGAAACCCTTTAGAAATTAATTTCTGATCTTTAAGATATGAGATAAACCTCTCTTTGGGTACTAAGGAACTCTCCTACCATTCTAATATTGGTTCATTAGGAAAATAAAAATTGACCTTTTGGGTCCTATAATCCAGAGAAACATAGCACGAATGAATCTAATTCATCCCCAACATTACATAAAAATCTATCATATCAAGTTCTATAAAATCCATCAGTGTCTCTCTATTAAAGATAGACACCACATAATCCCTATAGATTTTTCTAGCATCAGTAGACTCACCCACCAGAGTAGAAACAAAAAAGGGGTCAGAAATATTTTTAAGATCAAAACCAAAGTGTACAACCATATAAGGGGTCACATAAGATGAGTAAAACCCAGATCAAGCAAATAGTACACATCATGAGAGAAGAGTTTTAATATATCGGTGATAACATCTGGCGATAACTCAGATTCCTGATAAGAAGTAAGTGCATAGAGGCAATTTTGGCCACTGCCAGTATCTGAAGTAGCGCTATTAGGTACAGGAGCCAAGAAAGTAGCAATCGAGACCTTATTTTCTCTGGTGGCGACTCTAGCTGAAGGAAAATCTCGCTACATATAACCAAGCTGACCATAATTATAATAACAATTTCTTCTTTCTTTATAACATAAGCGGTGAAACTACCCATAAAAATGGTAAAAGAGGGTAAGATAGGGCTGACTAAGCTCCACTAGCCTGAGTCTGGGCTCCTTATGCCTTAGGACCACTACTAGCCTAAAAGAGACCATCACTTAAAGGCTTAGAATAAGAAGCACTGACAAACAAATCTAAATTTTCCTAATTCTTCTTCTTGTGCCTACTATCTCTCATAATATTCTACTAATTAGCACCCTGCTCTACATATCTAAACCTTTTGATCTGCCTCTCTCCTATCTTTACTATTTTCTTCTTTTCATCCTCAATTTAATGCATGTAAACCACCAACCTAGATAAAAATACCCTGGATTTTAGCCCTTGAAAATTTCTTGAGCTTTGAGATCACTATCTTGGTTACGACTTGACCCCATGATTCTAGGGTGTCTTAATAGATCAGGTGACCCTAGTTGTAAGGTGACTAGTGTGTGGTGTTAAGTTTGTATCCTAGGTATGATTTGAGGGCATGAGTCATAAAAACTCATGATGAGTCGTTAGAAGGAGTCGTAACCAAATCATTTAAGTTTGCGGCTTGATTTTGCTTCTAGTACGAGTGGCTCACTAAGATCCATCCGTAAGGATATGTTCAATTCGTGGGATAAAATCGTAGAATGTTCAGCATTTAACCCATTTAAGTATTAGTTGACTCGATTGGATCGTACGAGTCATAGAGTCTCATTACAATTTAGTTGGTTGAGTCGTAAGGATAATAGTTTGGGTGCTTGGTGAGAATGTCTTGGTTAGGACTCATGGACACGAGTCGTAAAGAGTGGTTAAGAGTCAATGGTTAACTCGTAGTCAAAGACAACCTTTTTCTAGCTTTTAAGTTAAGGGTATTTTGGATATTTCCCTTTTTGCCCAACTTGAAACCTACATCTTAAAACCTTTTTAGGTTATCGTTGGATGTTATAAGCTCATCAAATAGACTCCCAAACACTTCAAATCCTCAAGGTCAAGAAAACTTAGGGTTTTCAAGAGATTAACTAATTGAGGCTTCCAAGGGTGATTTCTCTCTATACTTCTTGGTGTTTAAGGCACGTTACTCTTCCCTCATTGTCAATTTTGTAAAAACATTTGATTTAAAGTATTATTCATGGGACATCGATATTGGGTTTTAAAATATGGGTTGAGGGTTTTTAATATAATTGTTTAAATAATTCTTCCATGATATTTATGAAACTATTGTGTTTAAATTGATGGTTGGTAAATGCATTGAGGTGCATGGGAATAGTGGATGGAAATAGGGGTACAATAGAATCCCCAAATTGATTGTTTTGGCATCAACCCACTTGTAAAATTAATTTTGGTTTATGTATTATCACTTGGCTTGGATTGTTTCTTGAAACTAATGCATGATATAATGGTTAAATGGTTAAGGATGGTTTTAAAAACCTTATGGGGTACAATAGAATCCTCTATGTGAATGATTTATGAAAAACCTTATGGGGTACATGAGAATTCCCCAAGTGATTCTAATAATGGAGTTTGCAGGGTACAGAGAATCCCCTAAGTCTTGGCTTAATGATATCTCTTGCAAGTTATAGTCAGTATGATGATACCACTTAATAAGGCCTTAATAATTGAATCATAGAATTGGTGGTTTGGCTATGTTTTAAATATTTTAACTGGTCAATAATGGGGTGACCTAATCACTAGCTATGAAGGTGTAGGTCCAAAGAATGGATACTAGAAACTCATGTTTGCCGATATGAGGGTTTATCTTGATGACCATGTTTTTGTATGGTAAAAGAAAATCATCCAAGTCAATACATGTATGTATGTATCATGAAGGGTGATGGGTACAAGGGAATCGTCCAAGTCTATACATGTATATATGTATCATGAAGGGTGAAGGGTATAAGGGAATCCTCGGCTATTTATGATACTCCAATTTGTGTGGCTAACATATACTGGGGCCCGTTTAGGTGGTAATACTGGACCCATATAGCCCATGGGTGGACTTAAGATGGTAAAGCTACACAAACCAGGTTAAGTATTTGAAATGCATTCTAAACCTTGTTCCCTATACAGTATGGTATACATGTATATATGTATTCACATATGGTTATGTGCATTGGTTTGACTTGGTTTTAGATTGATGGCATTACTTTATCTTTATCCCTGAGTTATATGCTAAAGTTCCTGCTGATCATCTTTGGACGTTGTATCATGACGCGATGTAGGAGCCGGCCATATTTCCACTCCTTCTGCTTAGTGGCTAGGTAATTTGTGGCTAAAGTTTGAGTCAGACTAAAATAGTGTGCTTCTATACTTGGAAGACTCATTTTATGCTATGAATTTCTTTATATATTTACTATTCCTTTGGTATTGGTTTTAGCTTTGGTCCCGAGCATGTCCCAACTGGATATTCTTTAGTTTTGATTAGAGGCTTTGTCGAACTACTGTGGACATAGGCGGTGTCGGTATCTATTTTGGCACTGGCATTGGCATTGGTATTGGTATTGGTTGGATGTTTGGTTATAAATGGATGGGTTTGGTTATATACTTATTATAATGTTTTTAATTGATATTCTCTTATCTTATTATATATTTAAATTCATCTTACGCGGGGTGTAAAGTGGGTGATATTTTGGGGATTGGGGATGGTTTTCGATCCTAGTTGGACTTGAGATAATTGACATGGCCAGGCCCAAGTTTGGGTCATATTAGATTGGTATCAGATACTACGTTCATGGTCAATTAGGCATCTATAAAGCCATGTTAAGTAGAGTCTTTTTTATGGGTGTGTAGCGTGCCACACTTATAAGGGAGAGGCTACAAGGCATTTAGGAATGTTTCTCTTCCTTATGCTCTATTACTGGGCTGTAGAGTCTAAGGTCTTGAATCTCTCTAATTTCTGTTTATTTGCCTTTCAGATCATGCCTTCGAAAAGATCTGATGCTTGTAAGAACCCTTCTTTCCCATTTAAGGATAAATGAAATAGAGCTCATCCTACGCTAGGGGTTCAGACTAGGTCTAGGGCCACTATTTTTGATAGTCCTAATAGAGCCTTATCGATTCCTCCTATCCCTCTTTAGATACATCAAGTGACGTATCTAATGCTGAGTTTTACCAGTTGATCTATTTGCTGTTGGTTGCCTCTCAGACTGAGCGTGTGGATTTTGTTGCTCCATCATCTGAGGCCGCAAGAGTTGGTCAATTATGAGGTTGAACTCTCTTATTTTTATTGGTACAAAATTTGAGGAAGATCATCAATATTTCATAAATAAAATGGAAAAGATCTTTTATGTGATGCATGATACTGAGGTAAATTTGTGGAGTTTGTAGTTTATCAGTTAAAATATATAAAACATCAGTGGTAAGAAGAGTAGGAGTAGCTCAGGGGCGTGGATATTGAGACCGCCTTATGGGAGGACTTTTCTAGACCTTTTCTCAACCACTTCTTTCCTTAGTAGTTGAAAGAGGTAAAGGTCAAAGATTTCATGAATCTGAGGCAATGTAGGATAATAGTTAAGAAGTATGACTTAAAGTTTCATTAGTTGTCCCGATATGCTCCTGAGTTGGTGTCTAGCATGAGGGCTAGAATGAGAAAATTTGCTTCCGGGTTGTCTCGCAATTTAATTCTAGAAAGAAAAGCTTCCTTTTTAAACAAGGATATGGACATTTCCAAACTGGTTATGTATATGTAGTAGGTTGAGAAAGAGAACAAGTAGGTGGAGATAAGGGAAATGTAATAAGAAGTTTAGATCTTTTATCAGAGTGAAGGTCAACAGCAAAGTGGAAGAGATAGTGGAAAGTGGTCCAAGAAGAAGTGAGGCAAGTTTGATTCCTTCTTGACTGCTAGTGCTCCTTACTCAAAGCCGTCTGGTGACTGACTTTTTTAGGGTGGTGGTGGTTCTAGGGCACAGGGTGCATAATCTCAAGCTAGTGGAGCCCAATTTTATGATTAGTTGCATCATGGTTTCTGTGATGAGGGAAGGGACAAGTGTTTCAAATATGCCTAGCTAGGGAATATGCTTAGAATCTGTCCCTGGGTATGGTTTCTTTTAGGGAAAACTAGGTTCCTCTCTACAGATTTTATGATTGGTTGCATCAGTTTCTGTGATGAGGGAAGGGACAAGTGTTTCAAATATGGATGGCCAAGGAATATGCTTAGAATCTGTCCCATGGGTAAGGTTGCTTTTGGGGAAAATAAGGTTCTGATTGCTTCTTCATCAGCTCCTTCACCAAAAGATGCACCATCTAGCTCCGACACTGTTGGAACCATCTTTATGCTATCACTACCCACCAGGAGTCTGAGGTATCTCCAGATATTGTTACTGGTATGTTGAAGCTCTTTTCCCATGGTGTGTGTTTTTGACTTGATCTGGGGTCTGCTCTTTCTTATGTGACCCCATTTATGGTTGTGCATTTTAGTTTTGGTCTCGAGTGTATTTTAGAACTCATTTTTCAACCCCGGTGAGTGACTCTGTGTGGCTAAAAGTGTCTATAGGGGTTGCGTGGTATATGTGGGTGGTAGGGAGACTTTAGTGGATCTGTTTGAATTAGACATGGTTGATTTTGATGTCATATTGGGGATGAACTCTTCATATTGTCAGACCCATAAGGTCATTTTTAAATTCTTTAATGAGTTATTGAGTGGGAAGAGGGCTCTCTAGTACCTAAGGAAAGGTTCATATCATATCTTAGAGCCAAAACTTAATTTCCAAGGGGTGTCTCTACCATTTTGTTCGGGTTAAGATTCTAACTCGGAGGGACCTTCTTTACTTTCCATTCCAGTGGTAAATAAATTCCCTGAGGTCTTTCCTGATGATCTTCTTGGTGTCCCTCCTGATATAGAGATTGATTTTGGGATTGATCTTGTTCTGGACACCCATCCTATCTCTATTCCCCCGTACTGAATGTCTCCTTTGGAGTTGAAGGAGCTTAAGGAGCAATTATATGATCTTTTAGATAAGGGTATCATCCATCCTAGTGTGTCTCCGTGGGGTGCACCGGTTATATTTTATGCGTAAGAAGGATCATTCCCTTCGGATTTATATTGATTACCAGTAATTAAATAAAATAATGACAAAGAATAAGTATCCTCTTCCAAGGATAGATGATTTTTTTAATCAATTTTAGGGTGCTAAGTTTTTCTCTAAGATCGATCTTTGATCCGGGTATTATCAGTTAAAGATTAGGGCGGTGGATACCCCTAAGACTTTCTTTCATACCGATATGGGCATTTTGAGTTCCTAGTTATGTCTTTTGGGTTGACTAATGCCCCTGCGACATTCATGGACTTGATGAATAGAGTCTTTCATTAGTTTCTGGATTTGTTCATTATGGTATTTATAGATGATATTTTGGTGTACTCTAAGAGTGAAGTGAATCATGCTGATCATCTTCGCATTATG
>NW_025851457.1:21062-35146 GCF_002878395.1 Capsicum annuum
ACCCTGGAGGATTAATAATTATATGCCAAATTTTTGAGATGTGAATTCTGGTTGAATGTTGTTACTTTTTTGGGTCATGTAATATCTAGTGAAGGGATCATGGTGGATCCACAAAAAGTTACAGTGGTTAAAAAGTGGCCTACACCCACAACTCCAATCGATAATCGGAGCTTCCTGGGTTTAGCCGATTAGTACAGGATATTTGTGGAAAGTTTCTCATCTATAGATGTCCCGTTGACTACGTTAACTTAAAAGAAGGTGAAGTTTTTGTGGTCTTATACTTGTGAGGCTATTTTTGAGAAGCTGATGGATAAGTTGACTTTGGCTTCGGTCTTGACTTTGCCTAAAGGCACTGATAGTTTGTGGTCTATTATGATACATCCTGTGTGGGTGTTGGTTGCGTGTTGATACAGCATAGCAAGTGTAAGACCCCACAAAATTCTCTTATAGTCTGAGCCTTAGTGCGTATCAAGTGAAGCATAAATCTGGCCCTAAAAGATTGAGAAGTGACTTTCTAAGTGAGAAATATTTTTTAAATCGTGTAAAATTTCCCTAATATTGACTTTTTGTCATGTAGAAAATTGAATTAGATTTTTAACGATACCAATTTCATCCAAATCTGGTATCAGGGTGAGAAGTATGGTCGTTTTACTGAGAGTTGTCGGAATCGTCCAGGTACGACGGACAGGTTGACGGACCGTCGTGTTTGTGACGGACCATTGCAACCAAGGCAGTGACTCCCTCTTCTGGTCCAAGTGTGACGGCCAATATGACAGACCGTCAAGCTAGAGACGGACCGTCACTAGGACCGTCACAACTAAAGCAGTGTGGCCTTTTTCTGACCAATGTACGACGGACGATCCAACGGACCGTCAGACTAGTGACGCACCATCACTCCGACCGTCGTAAATCCTATTTAGTATTTTTAAGACATTTTTAAAAATGGCTTTTCGGTCTTTTTCCACCCTTTTTACACTTATATATATATCTTGAATGAAGTTAAGGGTTTCATTCTTCATTTTCAACATCAAAGCTAGGGTTTCCTATAAGATCAAAACACTTCTTTCTTCAAGAAGAAAAAAATCAAGAAATCAAGAATCTCTCCAAGATCTTTCTTAAATTCAAAAATCTTATGTTTATGAGTTTTCATGATTCATGTGAATTGAAATTGAAGTTCATGTTAGTATTGAGTTTTAATTCATGATTTGTTTACAAGGTTTCAAGCTTTGTCCCTAATATATGATATTTATGATAAACCCTCTTTAAGTTGCTTGTTAAGTGATATATTTATGTTAATTGAGTGTAGAAATTGTTGAATAAGGAAAACATGCTTCCCATATGTTTGATAAAATGCTTATGCGAAGCAATTAGAGCCATTATAGCATGTTGACTAGAAATCCCCAATTGTGTGCAAGCTCATGCATTCCAAGTGTTTGTTTAAAAGCCTTAGTGGATGAATTATGATATGATTGTATGAAATTCCCCAGTTATGTGTTCTTCAATGCATGCTAAGTGTTTGATGCAAGACCTTGTTGAATGGAGTATGAGCCAATAGCATATCTTCCTATATTATCACATGTTTATGGTTTACTAAATACTTGAAGAGATGCTCTAGTCTTGTGATGGTGAATGAATGTCAATGGTTATGATTATTCAAGAATGGTTATGTTTTACTTTTATGTCATCGAGTCCAGGGGTATTTATACCCGACAAATTAGCTGCAGTCTAGAGCCAGTATCAGTTTTCACGATAATCTTAATCAAGCCACGATTCTTAGAACTCAGTGAGTTATAGAACTCAGAACTCTCAGATAGTTACAAAACTTAAGTAATCTCAGTAATCTAAGAAATCTCAGTAATCTCAGTATCGTTAGTATTCTAGCCTCAGTTCAGTACTCAACTCAGATCTAGTAGTATTCAAGTGTTCAGTTCAGACCTCAGTAGCATTCAAGTAATCTATTCAGAGCTCAGTATTATTCAGTCAGATAATGAGATTCAGTAGTATTTCATCAGATAATGGAACCAAGTAAAATCAGTGTAACTCAGTCAGATCATTCGAGAAATATGATCAGTAATAAATTCAACTCAGTTTAAGTTCAGTTAAGAATCAGTTTAGATTCTTTCAGTTGGGAGTAGGAGATAGCACCGAGCAAGTGTAGGGATAACGACCCTCCCATTAGAGAGGCAGAGTCGTTAGCAGCAATCCCTGAACTCCAGAACTGTATAACCAGCGCAGGACTAGGAGTCACCCATTAGATTAAGGCTTGACTATCATATTGCCTTAGGCTTGACTTCCTGTTCAAGGTCACCCGTCAGAGAGGCTTGACCAGAGTAGAGGTCTATACTAGTGGCACGATATTGACACCCTTCTAGCTAGGGTTACTGGTTGGACCCCACTAGTTCAGATTTGGGGCATATTGGTTAAGTGAGAACTCCTACAGTTGCAGTTTCTGTATCAGTCTTCAGAGTAGAACTTAGAAATTAGGACTATTAGATATAATCACCTATCTCAGTAAGGAACTCAAATAGTTCCATAGATTCATGGACCACCCGCTAGATAGGCATGGTCTTTCATAAAGTTTATCATTATCAGTATTATCAGATCCAGAGATCACCCGTTAGATAGGCTTGATCTCAGTTTCAAATTCAGTTGAGTATTCTCATTATTAGATCCCGAGATCACCCATTAGATAGGCCTGATATTAGTCTCAAATTCAGTTGATTATTCTAATTTTCAGATCCAAAGATCACCCATTAGATAGGCTTAATCTTAGATTCAGTTGATTATTCTTATTATCAGATTTAGAAATCTTCTGCTAGATAGGTCTGATCTCAAACATAATCTCTTCTTATTATTGGTAGTAGACTCAGGGATCATTCGTTAGAGAGGTTTGATCTCAGATTCAGTTAGTCTATAGTATAAGCTCAGAATTCAGTCATTGATATGAGTAGATTCAGTTAATCAGCTATAGTATCATAAGTTTCTGAGATCACTCGCTAGATAGGGCTGTCTCAACTTCAGTACTCAATTATCAATATCAAAAGTTTCAGTTGTTTAGTATCTCAGTATTAGTAGTGAGTTTAGACGTCAGTAAAGTAGTACCCGAGTTTTAGTATTCAGAGTCACGATGATTTCAATTATGATTTGTGTATTTATGCATATGTCCTCATTCAGTACTCTTATAATTATTCAGTTAAGTACTTGTTCATGCATAAGCCCTTGCATTTAGCATTACCTCATCTTGCATACTCATTATATTCCCAGGTACTGACGTATTTGCGCTATGGTGTTTTACTTTACACCAGAGGTTCAGAGGCATGAGATCCAGGGTACCCTTAGCATCTTAGTCCCAGTCAGCAGCAGTAGGTGTAGCAGTGAGTCCTCTTTATTTGAGGATGATCCTTATTTTATTATCACATCAGATTTAGTTTATTTTCAGTAGACGGAGTTAATTTGGGACATGTCCCATCAACTCCACAGTTCAGACAGTCTAGAGGCTTTTCGAATAGATGTAACAGTATTTAATTTTTAGTTTTGAGTATATTAGATGTTTTGAACCTTATGGCAAGTTTTCTGTCAGTTTTTCGTATTTATTATATTATATTATATTATATTATATTATATTATATTATATTATATTATATTATGCAGAGCTCAGGTACAGATATCAGTAGAAGGTTAGCTTGTGGTCCTTCGAGATCATGAGCACCGTGTAACGACTAGGAGGTAGTCTCGAGTCGTTATAGCAAGGTGGTAGATTATTACTCTAGATAGTTGAATGTTCATAAGAAGAATTATCCAACTCATGACTTGGATTTATTGGTTGTGGAATTTGCAGCATCACTATTTGTACAGAGTGTATGTAGATATCTTTTCTGATCATAAGAGCCTGTAATATTGTTCACTCAAAAAAAGCTAAATCTTAGGCAACGGAGGTGGCTTGAATTGTTAAAAGACTATGACATGAGTCTACACTACCATCTAGGCAAAGCTAATATGGTTGCTAATGCTTTTAACACATTATCCAAGGAAAGTGTAGCATATATGGATGTGGATAAGCGGGAGTTGGTGAAAGATGTTCACCGTTTGGCT
Organism: Capsicum annuum; assembly: GCF_002878395.1. NCBI lineage: Eukaryota > Viridiplantae > Streptophyta > Magnoliopsida > Solanales > Solanaceae > Capsicum > Capsicum annuum. Next base: position 25,155 of record NW_025851457.1, read on the forward strand.
AACCATGTAGTTTGCCTCTTAGACTCTGAGGTTGGTGGTGTGTTTATTTAAGAGGTGGAAAAGTCATCTCTTGGTGCTGAGGTAAAAGAGAAACAAGTGTTAGATCCTATCTTGATACAAATTAAGAGGGATGTAGGTGCGTAGAAAGTGATGGCCTTCGAGGTTAGTGGTGATGGTACCTTGCGGTACCAAGGGAGGTTATGTGTTCCCAACGTAGATGGTTTGCTAGAGAGGATCTTGACAAAGCTCATGAGTCGCGTTACGCCATTCATCCTTGTTCGATGAAGATGTATCATGATCTTAAGGATATCTATTGGTAGAACAATACAAAGTGAGATGTCGCCAGTTTTATGGCTAAATACATGGTGTGCCGACAAGTGAAGGTTGAACATTTGCAGCCTGAAGGGTTGTATCAAGAAATTGAGTTACCCGTATGGAAGTGGGAACTAATTAATATGGATTTTGTTATAGATCTTCTTCGATCTCAAAATTAGTTTAATTCAATTTGGGTCATCATGGATAGGATGACTAAGTCTTCTCACTTCTTGCCAGCAAGGACTAACTTTTTGGCGGAGTATTATGCAAAATTGTTCATTGAGGAAATTTTGAAGTTTTTTGTGGCGCCTATTTCTATTATGTCAAATCATGGTGCTCAATTCTCATTGCTGTTTTGATGCTTATTTCTGAGAGGTTTGGGTACCAAGGTGAGCCTTAGTACTACTTTCTACCCACAACCGAATGGGCAAACAGAAAGGACTATTCAGATAGTGGAAGATATGCTTTGAGCTTGGGTGATTGACTATGGTGGTAGTTGGGCTGATCATTTTCCTCTTATAGAGTTTGTGTATAATAATAGCTACCACTTTAGTATTGGGATAAATTCGTTTGAGGCCTTGTACGGTAGGAGGTATAGGTTTCCTATTGGATGATTGAAGATTTGTAAGTTAGAGATGTTTGGCTTGAATTTAGTTTACCAAGACATGGAGAAGGTGAAGGTGATTTGGGATATGCTTAAAGCCGCCCAAAAATACTAAAATTCCTATACCGAGGTGAGAAGTAGGGAGTTAGAGTTTGAGGTTGGTGATTAGGTATTCTTAAAGGTATTTCCCATGAAGGGAGTAATGTAGTTTGGGAAGAAAGAAAAGCTTAGTCCCCTGTATATCGGCCAATACTTGGTTTTAAAGAGGGTCAGTAGTGTTGTATATGAATTGGAGTTGCCCTCTAGTTTGAGTTTCATTCACCCGGTGTTCCACATGCCGATGTCGAGGAAGTGTGTGGACGATCCATCACTGATTGTGCCTATCAAGGATATTGGTATTTTTGATTCCTTGTCTTATGAGGACTTCCTAGTTGAATCTTGGATTGGCAAGTTTGTCGATTACATACAAAGTATGTAGCTTTGGTAAAGTTCCTATGGAGAAATCATAAGGTTGAAGAGGCTACTTGGGAAGCCGAAGAGGACATGAATTCTGAGAATCCATTTCTATTTCCTGTTTTAGAAAATTGTACTTAAGGTATGTGTTGTTATTAACATCTTTGTTTTCTTTCTTTGTTAAAGGGAAATTGTAAATTCCTTGGTATTCTTATTTTCTGTCTTAAAGGTTAGAGTAGTGATGTTTGGGGTATAATCGTGCGGGTAAATACCTTGTCTCGTCATTCGAGGATGAATGATCTAAGTGGAGGAGAATTAAAACACCTCGAATTTTGGTCCATGAAAATTTTTTGACCTTTGAGCACACTATCTTAGTTACAACTTAACCCCACGAGTCGTAGGGTGTCTTGATGGGTCAGGTGACCCTAGTAGTAAGGTAACCTATGTGTGGTGTTTAGTTTATATCCTGGGTAAGATTTGAGGGCATGAGTAGTAAAGACTCGTGATGAGTCGTTAGGAGAAGTAGTAACCAAATCATGTAAGTTTGTGGCTTGATTATGCTCTGAGTATGAGTGACTCACTAAGAGCCGTAAGGATATGTTACGATTCGTGGGATAAAATCGTAGAAAGTTCAGTGTATAGTCCATTTGAGTTCTGTATTGACTACAATTGGACCTCACGAGTCGTAAGGTCTCATTACAAGCTGGTTGGTTGAGTAGTACGGATAGTAGTTTGGATGCTTGGTGAGACTGTCTTTGTTACGACTCATCGTGATGAGTCGTATGGAGTGGTTACGAGTCAATAGTTGACTCATCGTCAAAGGACCTTTTTCCATCTTCTAAGTTAAAGGAATTCTGGATATTTCCCTTTTTCCCAACTTTAAACATATGTCTTATAACCTCTTTAGGTTAATGTTGGCCCTCATAAACTCATCCAATAGACTCTCAAACACTCGCAAGTCCTCAAGGTCAAGAACACTTAGGGTTTTCAAGAGATTAACTAATTGAGGCTTCTAAGGGTGAGTTATCTCCGTATTTCTAGGTTTATAAGGATGTTACTCTTCCATCATTATCAATTTTGTAAAAGCATATGATTTAAAATATTATTCATGGAGTATTTATATTAGGTTTTGCACTATGGGTTGAGGGTTTTTAATATAATTGTTTAAATGTTTCTTCCATGATATTTATGAAACTATTATGTTTAAATTGATGGTTGGTAAATGCATTGGGGTGCATAGGAATGGTGGATGGAAATAGGGTACAATGGAATCCCCAAATTGATTATTTTGGCAAGGAAATTGGTAATAAACTCAACCCACTTGTAAAATTGATTTTGCTTTATGCATTATCACTTGGCTTGGCTTGTTTCTTGAAACTAATGCATGTTATAAATGGTTAAATGGTTAAGGATGGTTTTAAAAACATTATGGGGGTACAATGGAATCCCCTAAGTGAAGGATTTACGAAAAGTCTTGTGGGGTACATGGGAATCCCCTAAGTGATTCTAATAATGGAGTCTGTGGGGTATACGAGAATCCCCTAAGTCTTGTATTAATGATATCACTCGCAAGTTACAGTCGGTATGACGATACCACTTAATAATGCCTTAATAATTGACTCCTTGAATTAGTGGTTTAGCTATGTGTTAAATATTTTACTTGGGCAATAATGAGGGTTATGATAGCTAGCCATGAAGGTGTGAGTCTGAAGGACGGACACTGGAAACTCATGTTTGTTGACATGAGGGTTGGTCTTTATGACCTTGTGTTTGTGGGGTATAATGAAATCCCCCAAGTCTATACATGTATATATGTATCATAGAGGTCGAAGGGTATAAGGGAATCCCCAGCCATTTATGATATCTTCGGTTCGTGTGGTTAACACACACTGAGGCCCGTTCAAGGGGTAATATTGTACCCATATAGCCCGTGGGTGGACTTATGATGGTAAAGATACACAAACTAGGTTAAGGATTTGGAACACATGCTAAACCTTGTTCCCTATCCTGGCATAGTATATATGTATATATGTATTCACATATGGTTATGCTTATTGGTTTGACTTAGTTTTTGATTGATGACATTACTTTATCTTTATTCCTGAGTTATATGCTAGCATTAAACATGATAACCATCTTTGGATGCTGTATCCCCATGTGATGCAGGAACCGACAATACTTCCACTCCTCCTGCTCAGTGACTAGGTGATTCAGGGACAACTTTTGAGTCAGACTGAAGTGGTGAGCTTCCATACTTCGAAAGACCACATTTCATGCTATGGATTTCTTTATGTCTTTACTATTTCTTTGGTATTGGTTTTTACTATGGTCGGGGTCATGTCCCAACTGGATATTCTATAGTTTTAATTAGATGATTTGTCGGGCTACTGTGGGCATGGGCGATGTCGGTATCGGTGTTGGCATTGGCATTGGTATTGGTATTGGTTGGATGTTTAGTTATGAATGGATGGTTTTGGTTATAGACTTATTATATTGTTTTTAAAATGATATTCTCTTATCTTATTGTATGTTTGGAATTAATCCAACGCGGGGTATAAGGTGGATGATGGTTTGGTTATTGGGGGTGGTCTTTGGTCTTGGTTGGACTTGATATACCCAACACTGTCAGGCTCGGGTTTTGGTTGTGTCACTGGATATGTCCATATCATTTTTCAACATAGTATCCTTACACTCCAACATAACCGTGGGACAAACTAGAAGCAAATTTTCTTATTTTGGATCTCATATTAAGACACTAACTCTAGAGCATAACAGGACAACTACTGAAACTTTAGAGCATACTCTTTAACACTCATCTTACCCTGCTTCAAGTTCATATACTTTTCGGCCTTGGCCTCCCTCAACTCTTAAGGAAAGAAGTGATAAAAAAAGTACCTAAATAGTCACCCCACACTGTCTGTTCATCATCATAACCCCTCATCGCTTCCCACTTTTCATACTATTGGTAAGCTAGATCTTTCAACTAATAAGCAGTAAACTCCACACCCTCAAAATCAATAGCATGCATAACCCTGAAAATCTTCTCCATATCATTAATAAATTTAAGAGGATCCTCCCCAACCTTAGAGCCTATAAATGTTGGGAGATTCAACCTCATAAACTGGCCAACTCGAGTGACCTCAGATGAACTAACAACAGAACCAACATGATCAGACCGATAAGACTGTGATGCCACCAACTGAGCAAACATATGAATATACTGACAAAACTCTACATTAGATATATCTTCCTGAGACAACTGAGCAGAACTTTCACTATCCTTAAAAGTGTAAGAAGGACTAGTAAGGATCAGTGGAACCCCACGTAGAGTAGTACAATTAGGAGCAGCGGCCCTAGATCGGACTGTACTCCATAAACAAGGAAAATTCCCTCCATATTTTTCTCAGGTGGGACAGAGGTCCCGGTAGAGTTTCTACGACTGTCAGATATTTGGAGAGGCATGATCTGAAATACAAGTAAGCCAAAAATTAGAGAAGTTTCATGATAACTAGACTCTATAGCTCAAAATAGAACAAGAAAGAAAAACATTCCTAAATGCCTTGTAGTCTCCCCCTTTTAAGTGTGGCACGCTACACATTTATAAAAGGGACTTTACTCAACACGGCTTTATGGAAACCCAACGACCCTGAATCGTGCTCTGATACTAGCTTGTTATGACTCAAACCCGGGCCTGACCGTGATAGGTAATCTCAAGCCCACCATAGACCCGACACAACCCCCGAAGCCTTACTTCAAGAGCACATAATATAAACAACGGAAGCCAACCAAACAATGAGTGATAAATTAATCCAAAACCAATCTCATGAATCAACATAAGACTATAATACCATCCCATAACTGTCTACAAAAACCTCTAAACTAAGAATTTCAACTAAGTCGGGACATGCCCCCGACTATGATAAAATAAATCCAGAAAATACTAAGGTAATAATGAAACCAATGAAATGAAAAGACCTTTCGAAAGATGGATGCTTACCACTTCACAGCTGATCAACGAAAGTACTCAACCACCTACGCTGAACATGAGTAACAGAAAAGCCCTTGAACCCTACATAATGAAATGATGCAGCATCCAGGGATAGTCAGTGGAGCGAGCACTGGCATGTAACTCAGGGAAAAAGGATAAAATATTGCCAATTCCAAAATTTAGTCAAAATCATATGCACAACATTTATATATACATATATATGATGCTGGGATAGGGACAAGAGTCAATTAACATAATAGTTCAAATTTGAACTGTGTAGCTCTCTCCATCCTAAAGGCATCCACGGGCTATATGGGTCCAGCTCCTCCTGCTGGAAGGGCTTCTGTGTGTGTTAGCCACACGAACCGAGAAAAAAAGAGGAAGGGCTAAAGCCGCTAAGGCAATAGTCATCCCAAAACATAAAGTGTGCACCAAGAACATGGTCATATAGACCTTCCCATATCGGCAAACGTGGTTTCTAATGTTTGTCCTCCCCGGGACTTACACCTTCTTGGTGAGCTACACAATTTTCCTTAAGCCCAAAGTAAAATAGTTTGTAAATAAACCAATCTATTACCCCGAGAGTCATTTATTAAAGCATTTACCAATTTGGTATCGTCATACCAATATGCTTGCAAGATAATATAATTATGCCAAAACAATCCATATAACCAAATTGAATCCTAAGTTTCATTTAAAATCCAAGCCATGGCCACCAAGGCCATCCAAAAACCATATTTATTCATTTACACTTTAATGCAATAAAATGGGTTCAAAAGATAAGTTAAATCATGAAACTGTCCATACTCAAAACCAAGTTTACAAAGTGGGTTGAATTAACGTCATTATCAAGCCAAAATTCTACTAATTTGGGGAAACCCATGTCCCCTATTCCAACCACTAAAATAATGCACCAATTCAGCCTAAAAAATTACCAATTAAAGCATGAATAATCAATTTAAAACATAGGACAAGTAATTTAAGTAAAAACAACCAAAAGCCTTCAATCCAATTTCAAACCCATCAATTCAAATCGCATGAATATTCAATAAATTAATGCAAAATATAAAATTAAAGTTAACAAAAGAGAAACATGTCTAAAAATATAGAGCAATTTGAAGAAAATTCAAAGTTTGGAGCCCAATTGATGAATTCCTTGTAAAACCCTTGAATTTTCTTGGGTTTAGAGTTAGAGACGAAAAATAATAATTTTGATCTTTGAAACCTAAAAGAAAAGGGTTAATTTTATGTTTATAAGTTGTGCAAAGAATAAAAAGATCAAAAACCCCTCACCCCAAGTGAAATAAACAAAAACTGGAAAAGATTTACACATTGGTATGGCATGCCAATATCGTAGAGATTAGCCTCCATTCCATACCTTTATAGCAGAGGTTAGCCTCCATGGCACTCCAATATTGCGGAGGCTCACTGCATTAGAATCCCAAAAAGGCTCTGAACCCTTTTAAAAAATTCTTAAACTTTTCCAGAACACTCTTTCAATATCCCATGACACAATTCAAGTCAAAAAATCGACATTACGTACATGGGAGGATCAAAAATAAAATAGCTGAAATTTTATTGGGTCTTACAGGTATGAACTGCGTATTATTGACATGAGTCCTTATTGTGGCTTTATTCGATGTAGAAAAGTTTTGTCTTCTGTAAATCTATTCTTGTAGCTGTCTTGGAGTAATTGCAGCTCTATTCTTTCACCTTAGTCTATTAGATTTTTAATCAAGATCAATCTTGGTTCTAACTACACTCGTCAATGTTAGATTGTGTAACACTTTTTCAGTATTTTCAGACTTAGAAAATAATAAAATACTTCAATTAAAAATGGACTAATTAATATCATTTAAGTGTGTTTAGATGATAGAATACTTATCCTTTCTATTACATTATTACTTGTTCTGAACATCATATCAAAACAAGCTATTTTTACCTTTTTGTCTTAGTCTCTTATATGCAAGAGTTGTACCACCTCTAAAAGTTGTACTACTCTTCATCTTTTGGACACCAAATTTAGTAGTTTTTGTTGAGTTGTTGGTTGAGTAGCATTCCTAGATACTAAAAAAGTACTTGCAGGACTCACACACACTACTGAGGCAGTTGTAGGCCACACATCCAGCTGATATAGCATTGGACACCAATTATTAGGGTAGTTGCAGGCCTCAGACCAGCTGAAGTAGCAGTTGTAGGTGTCACACTTGTACCTGCAATTACACTTGGTTGACTCCCACTTGTAGTACTTGTAAAATCATACATAGTAGATGCTCTAGCATTTCCAGCACCCGTAATGAAACCCCTTTTCTACAAACATAATTTTAAAGTCAAAGTAGAACTAAAAAGAGTAAGACACACAACTAAAGATATAAAAGCACAACTTATAAAAGTTGGATGTCCTTTATTTTTATGTCCCAAAGTATCTTATTTTCTTTCCTTCACTGCAGCCTTTTCAAACTTCTTCTTAGCATACTCATCACTATCTTTCTTTCAATTTTTACGTGGTCTTTCTGAGTTGGTAATAATTTTAGGTTGCTCAATTATTGATCATGTGCTTTTTGGCCATATCTTCATGTTTGTCATAGGTTGAATAAACTTTGTATATTCCTTGAAGTATGTTTCTTTCTTATAGTAGTGATCAATAAATAACTCAACATCCCATTCCTTGAAATGTACTGTAGTAACTGCATGTGCAGAAGGAATTCACTTTAGTTGCCACGACCTATAACTACACACTTTCTTCTTGACATTAACCATATGTTTATATGGCGGATCACTTATCTCAAATATTACCATTAAACTTTACCTCACAATTGGCTACATATTTATCATTCTCTCTAAAAACTTCCATAGTCACTGGTGATATATCAGTGATCCATCATTCTAAAAACTCTCTCATTTGATTCACCCTATTCATGACTTTGATTTTCATTTCCTCCATCATAGTGATGATAATCACACACATGTTGTTCTCAACAACATCACACTTTTTGCATTCTTTAAATAATACCTTACAACATGCCTCTTTATTTCACTTGTACAAATCTTCCATGATGACTTCTGCCAACTCATTTATTTAATCATGTTTTGTTTACAAATAGACTTCAAATAATGCCCTGGCAATCTACTAGAATTTTATCCTCCTTTCTTCACACCTCTACTCCATCTTTAAGTTGACTCATATCTATCTAGCAAATCATCTATGACACGATCCAAACCAGGGCCCTGTTATAGTGGCATCCCAAGTCCAACCAAGACCGGAGACCACCCCAGTTACCCAACCTAACTAACCTATGCAAACCTTGAGTCAGCTGAATTTCAAACATTTAACAAGATAGCGTAATAGATTATATGAAGACTCTAGAATAGGATCACGATTGTGATCAACCCATCCGAGTCCAACCGTCCCATACCAACCGTCCAACCATACCAAATCAAACCAAAACCAAGGGCCTTTAACCAGGCCATAACCAAATGAGTACCGAGATATACTAGAATTAATACCAAAATAAAGTACGATGAAACAGTGAGAAATTATGTCTGATGATGTCAGCTCAAATACCAATGCTAATACTAAGGCTAAAACCACTACCGATCCCACCCATACCAACCCATAGTAGTACCACAAAGCTTTTAACCAGAAGAATAATAAAATACGATTAGGACATGCCCCCAATCATAGCCAAAACCAATATCCAAAATATAGTCAAAGTGTGTAGGAATATCCATAACATGAAATGGAGCCTTTCGGAAAGATGGAAGCTTACCACTTCAATTCAAATGCTGATATCGAAGTCCGAATTCTAAAAAAGAGGAGTGGAATGGCCGGTTTCTGCATAGCGTAGGTATACAGCCGTTCGAAGATGGGTTAGCGAGTGATCGCTAGCATGAATTCAGGATAAGGATAAAATAATACCATTTATAAAAGCTAAGTAAAACCATCAATAATACATATACATATACATATACATATACATATACATATACATATACATATACATATACATATACATATACATATACATATACATATACATATATAACCGTGCTAGGAAAGGGAGCCAAGTTTAGCATGTACTTTAAAAACCTTTACCTGGGTTATACAGCTTTGCCATCCTAAACCTCCCACGGGCTATATGGGTTCAGCTTCCCCTGCTGAAAGGGTCCCAGTGCGTGAAGCCGCACGATCGGAGAAAATAACCTATGATGACTAGTACATCCCCTAATATGGAGTGTGACATCATGCACATGGTCATTAAGACCAAACCTTACATCGGCAGATATAAGTTTCCAGTTTTGGCCCCCCCGAGACCTCCACCCTCCACGGCTTTGCTACACCTCCCCCTTTAAGCCTAATTAAAACCATTTTCAACCAACTAAATCATTATCCATTTATTAACCAAGGACATTAGTAGTGGTATCGTCATACCGACTATATCTTGCAAGTATTGTCCATAGCTATCCATGTATAGATTAAGAGATTCCTATGTACCCTTCTATTTACCATATTAAATCACTTGGAGGATTCCCATGTACCCCACAAGCATTACCATTTAGCCTTTAACCTTTTAAAGACCTTTATACTATTTGAGTTCCTTTACCAAGTTAAAACAAACAAGAGTTCCATTA
>NW_025851458.1:0-8136 GCF_002878395.1 Capsicum annuum
CGTATTAATCACCCCTTTTTTGTCATATATGAGAGGGTGTAAACAAACAGTGAGAATCTTGCTACCACTACCACGTATGGATGACCATATTCAAACAGACAACAGAGAGATTCAACGAACTTTTTATATTCAAATAAATATCATAAAAAAAAACTAAACCAGACACAAGATTATATTCAAATAATTCATACAGAACTTGAGCAGAAAAACTGAATGCAATAATAGAACGACTAAGACGGGCAGAGAGATATCGCAACAATACAATCATTTTTCATGTTATCGCATCAAAATCCTACAGCCTATGAGGCCTTCTACAACACATAACCCCAACACACAACAATATCAAAACGCCGCTAACACTATAGAGATGACGAGAAAAATTGTTAAGAAAAGAAAAGGAGGAAGTATTACCTATTGCAGGGCAGAAAAAAGAAACAAACGGGCTAAAGTCGGGATCCACCACCACCAGTAATCAGTGATATCAACTCGAAAGCCTCCAATTAATCGGTCAATTTTCAAAAGAAGAAAGAACAGACAACTTTTATTGTAAAAGAAAACTCTTAGCCCTCAGAAATTTTCCCCTCTTCTTTCTTTTCTTTTCAAAGAAATTTTCTCCAACCAAAGATTTCCCTAACCCTTTTTTCCAACCCAAAATCCCCTTCTTTAGACACCAAAATTTTGACCCCCAATAAAGCTCCCTAAAATTCTTAACCTGAGAATTTCCCAACCTCCGTAGAAACAAGAAAATTTTCCTCTCTTTTGAGACTAAAAATTTCAAAAACCCTAATTTTCGAACCTCTCCCCTCTTCTTGAACTGGAATTCCAAAAAAAACACCCCCTTTCTAGCTCTCAGGTTCCCCTTTTATAGAGAACCACTAGGACTTTTTAGGTCTTCAAACGAGTGTAATTTTGGAATTGTATTTTAAGAGGAAATTCAAAAAAAAAAAAAGCTTCGGATAGGGTTTTTAGCTAACAGGCATCCCAATTTTAGATTCACTTGAACGAATTTCAAAAATGGTTAACAACAATAGGAGGAAATGGATCATTTTCCCACGAACCAACGAAAATTTACCAAATATGTACGAATTCGTATAAGTTACCCCAAAATTCATGAAATTCGGACGTTGAATGTGACACCTAACCTTTTTTCTAGTAGATTCGAAGGAGGTTTCTTTGCTCGTCCAACTGATGCGTAAGGCGCGTGAGGAAGAGAATAAGAACGAGTTGGTTGGAGGTTGACGGATTCAGGTTGATTTTGCCTTTATCGAAGTTGGGAATGGGTCGGATTTTGGTAGTTGATGTTGGTGGTTTTGCCATTTTGGGCGCTGGTGTATTGTTAAGGGTTATTGCTGTTATTCTAGGTTAAAAGAAGAGATTAAGAGGATTTGGCCAGGTCATGGTTGGTGTGATTGGGTTGCTGGTCATAAAAATCAAAGGAGGAAAGGGGATGCTCCTTTTTAATGGCTTTGGGCTGCTAATAAAAACAAGAATGGTCCACTGGTAGATTGGTTTATCTTGGGCCTAGGTAAAGAGTTTTGAGAATTAGGATTTTGGATTAGCAATTTCATTTAAATTCTAGACAAACTTAGTATCAATTGGTCAATAGCATTACGATTTAGCCAATTTAATTTCAATTATGACCGAATTAAATGAAACTTAGACTAAATTCAATACAAACTAATATCTCGTTCAGTCCCGAGCTTCTTGATACGATAAAATCAAACAAGTACTTATCCAAATAAATTATTTTGGAGAATGAATTATATTTAAATCAAGATTTTAATCAGTAAATTTATTTTCAAGATAATCCTTAATTAAAACCCGATATTAAGTAGAATGAATATTTAAGCGACAAAAATTTATATTTATTTTTCATATCTTTTAATACGATAATAAAATTTCCACTTCAAACGATGAAATCACCCAGATAAATAATTTGAAAATCTTTGCTCGGTTAAAATAAATGTTGTAATTTTATTTTAAAAATCGAAGAAACTTGAGACTAAACTTAGTAATGGAGGGAAAAAATTAGGTGTCAACAAATGCCCCCTCCCTTTGAGTAGGGTGGATGCAAGTAACCTTGGGCAAAGAGAGGTTGACATTACAAATTTTTGTCCGACCATAAATTCGAATTCGAAAAATGTTAGCTTTCGCACGAGTTTCTTGGAGTTATGGCCGAACCTCGGTATCAGGTTTCCTACATATCTCAGGTTACATGAGAATTCAGGCCACTTGTAGTTCATAAAACTTGATTTTAAGCACGATTTTTTAGAAAATTCACCAGCTATCTCAGTTTTAAATTTTTTAATGATACTGAGAAGCCAGGTAATGAAGGGATTTTGGGGGAGGTTGGGATGCAGTCGAGTTTTCTATATAGCGCCCATCCTACACATCCTCGAGACTCAGGGAATCAAACTGCTTGTAGTTCAACTCAATCGGTAGAAAAGATAGTCTCTTATTTCAAACGATCTTTGGCTTAAGATGAGTGACAAGTTGATCGAGTTGCAGAAAAGAGGCTTGTAACCTCTTAACCATGAGCGTGGAACTCTTCACATTCATAGGTAAGAATTTACCTGGGCATAATTTCTAAAACTCTAGGAGTCTTATCACTCGAATTTGAAAGAAAGAGAAAGTTACCATCAGCATGAGTTAAGAAATATCCAGAGTTGAAGATGAGACTTAGAACATCCCAAAATACCCACATGCCTTCTAATAGGGGTGCGGTTGGATGGTGGTGGTGATCATCCTTTAGCTTGTGTCCAAAGAGTTTGACATCCCTCTCTAGACTATGTCCCGTTTTGCTGCTAAGAAAGAGTTACATGTTGTGTTGCATCCTTTTTGGAGTCATTCACACCTGTGCTTTTGATTTTGAATTTTTCATCCTATCGGATGCTCTCGACAATGCTTTAAGCAAAAAGTGTTAGCGTTAAACATAATTCAGGAAAGAGGTATGTAGTCTTTTACCACATCTCCATGTGAGTTGTCGCCTGAGAAGCGGAGTCATCTCTTCATGTACCTGGCAATGACCAACACAACAACCATCTTTGTTGTTGTATAATTATGACATTTGTCAATTGAATATGTTTTCAAAGTGGGGTGGCCCTTTTGGACACCGGCGATACTGTATGCAGAATGGTCCCTACAATAGTGTAATCTTGTGCTGGTGTGGCAGCCCTTTTGGTTACCTATATCACTTGTTGCATGTGGAATGATAACCTCTCTGGTTAAAGCCGATGATCGATTTATCAATTTTCTTTAAATTGTCAATCTTTGGATGAACTTATGCATTATTTGATGTTGGATATAAGGTGACTTACAGATATACTTTGAATTTCTAGCTTTTAGGTAATCCTGCACATTATCCGACTTTGGGTAAGTGATTGCTTACAAATATCCCTCCAATCGCTAGCTTTCAGGTGTTCCAACACATCATCCGACCTTGGATACAACATGACTTATAGATAATCCCTCAAATTATTAGTCTTTGGGTAATCCTGCACATAATCGATCTTGGATATGACACGGCTTATAGAGAACCCTTGGACGTATCAATTTGATAATCTTGCATATTGTCTGGTAAGGATTTAGTTGGGACTTATGGATAACCTTTGAACTATCTATTTTTGGGAGATCTTGCACACTATCCGGTTAGGATATTGTTTTGGCTTACAAATGACCTACAGGCTATCAAATCATAGGTGATCTTGCACACTATCCTATTTCAAATAATAAGACTTATAGATGACCCTCAAATTGTCAATTTCTAGGAAATCTTATATATCATTCAGCCTTAGATAGCGACTTAAAGACGTCCCTTCAAATTGCGTGATCTTGATGCATTCAGATGCTGATTCATAAAACGATGAGATATCCTCGACACCAGCTTTTATGTCTTGCATGTCAATAGATATAAAATGATGATGATATCCTCGATGCTAGCATTTTTATCTAGTGCATCAACAGATATTGAATGATGATGGTATCCTCAACGCCAGCATTCTGTTTAGCGTGTCAACAGATATTGAATGATGATGATATCCTTGATGCCAGCGTTTCTGTCTAACGTGTCAATTTATATTGATTGATGATCATATCCTCGACGCCAGCATTTCTGTCTAGCATGTCAATAGATATTAAATGATGATGATATACTTGACGCCATCATTTTTGTCTAGCGTGTCAACAGATATTAAATAATGATGATATCCTCGATGCCAGTATTTCTGTCTAACGTGTCAACAAATATTAAATGATAATGATATCCTTGACGCTAGTGTTTCTATCTAGCATGTCAACAGATATAAAATAGCCCTCTCAGCAAATAATATGAATGACCATCTTGGCAATGATATGCAATGGCCCTCTTGGCAATGATATGCAATGGCCCTCTTAGCAATGATATGCGATGGCTCTCTTGGCAATGATATGAAATGGCCCTCTTGGCAATGATATGCAATATCCCTCTTAGCAATGATATGCAATGGCCCTCTTGGCAATAATATACGATGGCCCTTGTGGCAATGATATGCAATGGCCCTCTTGGCAATGATATGCGATGGCCCTCTTGGCAATGATATGCAATGGTCATTCCGATAGTTTAAAAACAGTTTTACCTGAATTCATTTCTTAGCGTCTTGCTTTCTACATGTACCTGTACTCAAGGTAGACGATTAGTAGACACAAATTCGCTTTTGGTAGCGACCATTTTTTATAAAAATTCTAAATACAATATTTGTAAAAATGACAAGACATTTTGTTTGTCCTCCATGATCTCAAGAAATGAGATGGACAATTCAAAACGTCCTCAATAAATGGGTATTACACCTATTTTTAGGGCTACCCAAAAAGTACCATTATTAAGCATTATATACTCTGTTATGGCTCCCGACTTGCTTGCGGATTTTTTAAAAAAAATGCTCATTTTTGTGTATCTATATGATTAGTTTGAATGAAACTACTCCGTGTTGACCTCCGTCGATCCTTGATTTGCGCCTCGCCATCTTTCAGGTACTTCTTCATGTTGGGACTTCCACCCATGACTCTCCGTCCTAATTGATGTCTAGGCAATCACTATGGAAAAGATTTATATAGATTTTTGAAAGTAGTCTTAATTTTTAGAAGATAGTTTCGAAAGGTTATATAAAACTTTAGAAGATATCTGCAAGTCATGTCATGTAATAGCTCAATGAACATCTTCCTCTTGATTTTGACTATATCTGACGGAGTATTTCCAAAACTCATCATCATTGTTAGAGGGTTCTTCAAATAGTTCTGTCATAGCCAGAAATTGAGTCTACCTAGAATTTGTCACAATTTATGGCTTCAAGAGCTTGGCTTAAACCTCCGGTACTGGAAAATTTGAAATATATTCCCGTATTTGGTGGAAATTTTGAGGCCTCCCTCAAAATTTCTGCCCTAGTTTAGAGTAGTCTGAGATGATATCATCTTGAGTGGATCTAAAACCTTTGCTGATCTTCATCCTCTTTGTTGGATGTTGATCTTCTCTTGTAAATTTTTGAGATTTCTTCTAAAAAATTCTGCCCCAATTTCCATTTTCTAGGGTTATATGACCGAGCCTTTGGGGTGCCTACGTATCCCGTTGAAGTAGGAATCAGGTCAAACGTGGTTCAAGACTATGCTAGGGATATATAGAAAAAAAATCTAATGGGTTGACCGAAGCTGACATAGGCCGCCTACGTATCCCTTTTTTGGGAATTCAGGTCAAACGTAGTTCTTACATAAACTCATAATAGCCCTAAAAATACTCTTACCCATCTGACTAGGATATAAATAAGTACTTCTATGGATCACATGATGTTTGCATTGGTTTGTCTTGATAGAACAAAGGATCTAATTTCCAATGGAGTCATCGCCTTCTTAGTTAACCATCTTGGTTTCCTCTAGATTAGGCTTCTTTCATTCTCGAACTCTTTGACTCTTCTGTTGACTGTTCTAGGGCTACCATTATTTTGCTTCTTGACATGACATGACAATGGTAGGTTTTAAGTTACTGTTATATGACGGGCGATGATTCATGAGTGGAGTGGAGGTCCAATTCAATAATGTTTTCTCCAATTAATCTTCCATGATTCCGATTGTCTTAAAAAATTCTTCCCTCATATTTTTACTTATTCCATCCTCGAGACTATCACTTACAGGGTTGAAAAATGATTGGTATAGTCCAATTTTACTACTAGTCATTTTTCTTTTCCTGCAACAAAGCTATAGTCAAGAAGCGGATCGCTTATTCATTTTGATCTGCTGAAGTAGGGTCATTTTGTGCCAACACAGATTATTTTCTATTACCTGCAGAGTAAAATAACTCAAACGCTGACGTGTTAGATTCTGTTAGTAATAAGTAAAGTAAGATGATAAGGTAGGAAGTAAACACATAGAGTTGTTTCTCATCTCATGCGAATTGATCCATAAAATAATGATGACTCGAGGATTTCAATGAACAGGATTTTTCTCAATGATATGAATAGG
The DNA here is from genome assembly GCF_002878395.1 of Capsicum annuum. NCBI lineage: Eukaryota > Viridiplantae > Streptophyta > Magnoliopsida > Solanales > Solanaceae > Capsicum > Capsicum annuum. Next base: position 6,487 of record NW_025851458.1, read on the forward strand.
TGGAAATTGTCGGGAAGGTTCAACCTTCTTTCTTTAAGAAAATGGAGAAAAACAGAGCTTTTTGGAGATATGGGTTGGGTCGAAAGGCTGCCTACGTATCTCACGGAGGAGGAATCAAGACCTACTTAGTTTGAAACTATAATGGCATTTTCTGCTTTTAACGTCAACTTTCTTAAAATGGTAGCGATCATTTTGGATGTTTTAAGAATGACTATGGACTTTTCTGAGAAACTTGGGAGACTTGGAGTACTTCTGGTCAGACTTTTGTATAGTGGGGTATATTTCTTCCTAGAGATGTTCTATGAAAAATGGGATTTGATCATTTTGCCTTTGATTCGAATCAACTAAACACGTATAAGCACATAAACAATTATATTACACAAGCATATTGTAATAAAAGGGCATCCTAATTAGGTGACCCGTTTGAGCCAAGGGTTTAGGCCTAAGAAATTTTAAAGAAAATATACGCCTTTTTAAAGCCAATCCATTATCCCAAAAAAACCTTCATAGGTATACCTAAATAACATAAATGTCTACAAAAGCTATACGAAAGGGATGCAATCTTTAGGGAAAGAGAATAATGTCCCATGCAGGGATACTAATTACTGAATGCTTCTTCTATCGGCCTTCACGCTCTTAGCTTTGTCCGCTTCTCTTTATTGGCAAAATCCGTTAATGATCAAGCGATTGTCATATAACTGTGCCATAGATCAACTATCCAAATTGATCAATTTCTTGGCTTATTTCAATTCCTTCGTCAATCGGTGTACGATTGATGCATCCTTATACACAAGTAAGTAAAGCAAGTCTTCTCCCGACACCCAAAGGATAATGAATTGGATTAAACAAACTTATATTTCTTCAACATATAAATATGATTCATCTGTAATTGACTCGGGGTCAATAGATGCTCGACAAGTTTTCTAATGGGCCCAATACCCCCTTCGGGTATTGGGTCGTCCTAGGCTCATGCCTAAAATAGGATTTTGATTTCGCTCTACCCTAGGTGTCTAGAGTGGGTTTGAACCAGGTTCCCAAGCGGACGACATGGGTTCAAAAATACGAACATCCATCAGACGACTCACGTGCTAATAAGTTATTTGTATTTCCAACACATTATTGAAATTGAACAATAGGGGCCGGGACATCCACGAAACCCCAAAATAGTTTAAATAATGCAGGAATATGCCATGAGATGCGATAGTTAAAATTTACAGAATCTAAACATATAAACACATAAATAGTTAATAGAAAGACGAAATCAAACATTTGGTTAGAACCTAGTTAAAAATCCCGAGAGAAGTCGCCATTTCTGTTTTTGACAAAAATTTTGGCTTTTGAAAGAGTCGCCACTTAATTTTGAAAAGGAATTAAGAAACCTTTGTAAAACACTTAAACGATTCAAAACAAAAAAATAGTTTTAAGTTAGAGATTCTAGATAAGTGGTTCATATTAACATTTTAGGAAGATTTTAGGCACCTAAAATGTCCGCTAACTTACAGTTATCCGGACTGTTTGAAAACGTCTTTTGACTAACTTAAAAAAGGATCAATTTGTTGAAAAGTAGTTGATTAGGAAAAAGTTTTTTAGCAACTTAGTTAGGGATTCAACTAGGTTCGCAAGAAACACGTAAAACAAACAAGCATAAAC
>NW_025851459.1:0-850 GCF_002878395.1 Capsicum annuum
TATCATCAACTTCAACAACATAATCACCAACCATCACACAAATATTACACACATATACTTCAACCAACACACATAATCATCCGACACATATATCTCAACCATCATGTGAATACTACACACATACGCAATGAAAATTTAGAAACCATAATCATATATATATATATATATACACACACATGTATCTTGAGCCTTTGAAAAAGGATTTGTGGGCTCTATGGACAAAAGGAGCCCATAGATAAACACTTGCATACCTTAGATTTCGTGGCCGGGAGAGATTGACGGAAGAAATTCTTGAATCAAAGACTCCAATTAATTTTCCCCAATTTAAAACCCTAACCGTAACTTGACATATATATATATACACCTATATATAAGAGAAATGAGAGGAAAATAATACAAGTTCTCAGCTGAATGGGGTATTTATAGAGGTTTAAAAGAGTGTTAAAAGACCAAAATTCCCCTAAGAAACAAATAAAACCCAAATCTGTCCTTCAGTGATCTATCCGATAGGCTGAAGTAATTTGGCCATAATGTTTTACTCTGATGTCCAAATTGTATGAAACCAATTTTATTGGAAAGAAGACTCTGAGGTCTTTCTGTTGATATATAGCAGCTCACACAGTTCATTATGTAAAAGAATTTATGATCGTTTGAAGTTGACCAAAAAAATTGCCTGGCTGCAGTATTTTTTTTCCTGCACATTTTACTGTTCATAGTTCGATCGGAATGGTCATAGTTTGATCGGAATGGTCGTAACTCATCGCTCGAGTGTCTGTTTTGGGTGATCCACATATCGTTGGAAAGCTTATTTGATGCTCTACGAAATGGTGGGTCGAAATCCAAGAAATGA
>NW_025851459.1:950-1800 GCF_002878395.1 Capsicum annuum
TATCATCAACTTCAACAACATAATCACCAACCATCACACAAATATTACACACATATACTTCAACCAACACACATAATCATCCGACACATATATCTCAACCATCATGTGAATACTACACACATACGCAATGAAAATTTAGAAACCATAATCATATATATATATATATATACACACACATGTATCTTGAGCCTTTGAAAAAGGATTTGTGGGCTCTATGGACAAAAGGAGCCCATAGATAAACACTTGCATACCTTAGATTTCGTGGCCGGGAGAGATTGACGGAAGAAATTCTTGAATCAAAGACTCCAATTAATTTTCCCCAATTTAAAACCCTAACCGTAACTTGACATATATATATATACACCTATATATAAGAGAAATGAGAGGAAAATAATACAAGTTCTCAGCTGAATGGGGTATTTATAGAGGTTTAAAAGAGTGTTAAAAGACCAAAATTCCCCTAAGAAACAAATAAAACCCAAATCTGTCCTTCAGTGATCTATCCGATAGGCTGAAGTAATTTGGCCATAATGTTTTACTCTGATGTCCAAATTGTATGAAACCAATTTTATTGGAAAGAAGACTCTGAGGTCTTTCTGTTGATATATAGCAGCTCACACAGTTCATTATGTAAAAGAATTTATGATCGTTTGAAGTTGACCAAAAAAATTGCCTGGCTGCAGTATTTTTTTTCCTGCACATTTTACTGTTCATAGTTCGATCGGAATGGTCATAGTTTGATCGGAATGGTCGTAACTCATCGCTCGAGTGTCTGTTTTGGGTGATCCACATATCGTTGGAAAGCTTATTTGATGCTCTACGAAATGGTGGGTCGAAATCCAAGAAATGA
>NW_025851460.1:0-501 GCF_002878395.1 Capsicum annuum
AAATGTATGTCTCAGGGGAGTTTTGGATTTTTTAGATGAGGTTTGTGGCATGCTTGGATCAACTTGCAAATGAGTGATATCATCAAGGCCATCAAAATCATCATCATCTACCATCTGTAAATTGCAACAAAACAATACAATGATAGAGACATCAAAATAATACAATTATATATAATCTTTGCACACATTTTTTTTCAAAGTCGTCCGACACTCATCTACCACCTGTAAACAATAACAAAATGACACAATAATAGAGATATCAAAATAATAAAACAAAACCTAACCTTTACATAAAAAAATCATTCAAAGCCGACCAACATTTATCTATCGCCTGTAAAATGGAACAAAATAATACGATAAAATAGATATAAAAATAATACAATTAAACTTAAATTTTTCACACAAAAATTTTTCAAAGCCGATCGAGATTCATCTATGAATTGTAAACTACCACAAAATAACAAACTAATAGAGATATTACGATAAATACAATTAAACCCA
>NW_025851460.1:601-1102 GCF_002878395.1 Capsicum annuum
AAATGTATGTCTCAGGGGAGTTTTGGATTTTTTAGATGAGGTTTGTGGCATGCTTGGATCAACTTGCAAATGAGTGATATCATCAAGGCCATCAAAATCATCATCATCTACCATCTGTAAATTGCAACAAAACAATACAATGATAGAGACATCAAAATAATACAATTATATATAATCTTTGCACACATTTTTTTTCAAAGTCGTCCGACACTCATCTACCACCTGTAAACAATAACAAAATGACACAATAATAGAGATATCAAAATAATAAAACAAAACCTAACCTTTACATAAAAAAATCATTCAAAGCCGACCAACATTTATCTATCGCCTGTAAAATGGAACAAAATAATACGATAAAATAGATATAAAAATAATACAATTAAACTTAAATTTTTCACACAAAAATTTTTCAAAGCCGATCGAGATTCATCTATGAATTGTAAACTACCACAAAATAACAAACTAATAGAGATATTACGATAAATACAATTAAACCCA
>NW_025851461.1:0-4897 GCF_002878395.1 Capsicum annuum
AAAGCATATGCAAAGTTGGCTGAGAGTAAGGATAAAGAGGATAAATGGAAAAATTGGGAGTATAAGATTGCTAGGAGAAAGGTAAAGTTAGCGGTCCCGATGGCTAAGGATGCTGTTTTCAAGAGTTTATACACAATGTTAGATAGTAAAGGTGGGGAAAAAAGTTGTATGGGCTACCCAAGGTTAGGGACAGAAAGGCTTCGGACCTTGATCAAGTGAAGTGTATTAAGGATGTGGGCGACAAAGTTTTGGTGAAGATGAAGCATTAGCAAGGGAAGTAATGTTGAGGTGTGTCACAAATGTGGAAGTACTGAGAATTTCTTTAAGGATTGTCCAATACACAAATTAGACTATAAGGATTACCTTAAAGCTGCAGGTGACAAGGGAAAGTTAAGGGACCAGGTCCCTAAAAAATCAAGAAGGAAGGCTGCAGCTGGTTATGGACATTCTGCACCATGAAGGCCCGGGCGTCCTATTCTATCTGGTAATCATGCACAATATTCACATAATAAAAGGAGATGCTGAAATATAATCTGATACGGAAACATGGTCATACTCTGGATTTAGTTTAACAATAAGGAATAAAATCCGAACTCAATTAAACAACATCTAGAACAGTCTGTAAAATCTCTACTACATGAAAATCTGACAACTATCTGAAAGCTAGGATAGGCCCCCAGTAGACCAAAACAATGGAATAACATAATTTGAAATAACAGTCCTTCTGAAACAAAGAAGGCTCACTACTGCACAAATCACTTCTCTCTGGGATACTCTACTGATTAGCCGGACCCTTAGACTGAGCCTCCGAACCTGGGAGGTTGGGGGCCAATACAGATGTACTGATATGTAGAGCAAATCCAAAATAATAATTTATATTCAATATATAAGAGAGTAATTTAGAAACAATTCATAAACATATCTATAGTAAGAAATCTTATGGGCATTTCTGAAAGACTATGAAAGAAAATCATCTGAACTTTGAGACATTCTTTGTTTTACTTCTGCACTAGGTGGTATACCCTACAACTCTGAAATTCCACGGGCCATATGAAATTTACCATTGACTCGGCGAGGAAGCCTCCAACCCAAGTGTGCCACAAGGGTTGGAGTCTTTGACTTTGCTACGCCACACGACCGTCGCAAGCGTAAAAATAATATATCCAAATCGGCAAATCACGGTTTTAGGCTAAGAGTTACTTGAACTCAAGCCTTCTTCGGATAACCACCTAGCCCGCTTTAAGTCTATTTTTAACTCTTCAAAACATTCATTCTCTGAAAACATATTCTAAATACATATTCTGTTATAGCATACATATTTATGGTATCATCATACCATTGACTTGCAAGTCACATTTCTGAACCATTATTAGCATATTACAATCTCTGTTTTCAAAACATAAATTCGGGACCACCTTATCAATAAATCATTTCAAAGAACTCCTTCTCTAAAACTCATGTAAATACATGTATGCAACTTTCTTTGTCAAACTTTCAATGATGCAAGGTGGCCATGTGAAAAATCTTAATCTCATTCAAATCTTTCTCTTTTAACAAAATATAATTACATCAAGAAACTCCATCTCGTAAATCTCTAAATCATGCTCAAAATACTATGGCATTTGAGTAAACTATTTTCAATCCATAAAACATGCATTTCAAATCATTCACAATAAGATCATAAAATTGAATTTATCATAAGAGAGGGACTTCATAATCTGTGCTCTCAAACAATTATTAAATTTCAGTTTCATACATATTAATATAGTTGTAAGTCAATTTAAGGGTATGAGGCCTAAAGGCCAAAACAACAATATCAATAACATGCATAAATAATAATAAAATCATGGATTTCAAAGCCCTTTAACAAATTCATGCTTTATAATCTTTAAATCATAATTGAGTGTTTTTACAAGACCATGTATTTTTAGGATAAACCCCATGTATCTCTATTTAGGAAATTAAAGGATAATTCTTGGTGCCCATGGTTTGAGGATTCCAAATCTTTAATCAATTTTAAAAACCCACAGTTGAATCTTGAGTTGTTTGGGTTTTGTTGTTTGAAACCCTAAGGAGTGTTCTTGATGGTTTTTGATGAAAATATCAATAATGAGGTCATTTGGGATAAAAATCTCGTGTTTAAGCTTATGATTGGGTTGAAATACCTAATGTACCCTTAATGAGATGGAATAAAAATATAACTGTGAGCCAGATTTCATGGGCCACCTCAACGCGCCACAATCGTGGTGGATCACTGGAAATTGACGAGTGAGATTCTTAAGGTCACCGCGATGCGGAGCTATCACGTTGTCCCACTGGTTGGGACCTGAGACAATTTCTAAATAGGCCCCCTCCGCGATGCGCCAAGCTCCAAAATGATAGTGTTTTACAACTAGACCTTAAATTAGCCATAACTTCTTGCCCGAATATCAAATTTGGACGAATCTTATATCAAAGAAAAGTTCTTCCAAATTCCACATGATAACAAGTCAAAATTAGGGAAATTATATATGGTTTAAACTTTACTCATTTTGGAAGACAAAAATAAGACTTAGTCTCTTTGACACTATTCTAGTCATTTAACTCTAAGAGCATATTACCACGAGCTAACGGATGGACAATTTTGTGGGGTATTACATTATCCCCCCTTGGGATCCTTTGTCCCCGAATGATGACATGAAACACAGACAAGCATGATTTAAGGTACACTAAGGACATAAATGAATAAGATAAGGATTGTACCTTCCACTTCTTCATTCACCGGATTAAATGAGTCTGGGTATCTATCTCTCATGTCATTTTCTGATTCCCAAGTTGCTTCTTCAACTTTCTAATTTTTCCACAACACTTTGATCGAGGCTATTTCCTTGCTCCTCAGTTTCCTAACTTGGAGATCCAAGACTGCCACGGGCTCCTCTTCATAGGATAAGAAGTCTTTCACTTTGACCTCCTCTACAGGTAACACTAATTAATGTTCTCCAATACATTTCTTCAACATAGATATGTGAAATACCGGATGAACAGAACCCAAAATTGCAGGCAACTCTAACTCATACGCAACTCCACTTATCCTTCTCAAAATCTTGCACGACCCTATATAGGGGAGACTTTGAGGAACACCCAATCACCAACCTCAAAATCTAAGTCTCTTCTCCTAACATCGGCGTAGGATTTTCGTCTACTCTAGGCTGTTTTAATTCGTTCTCTAATAATTTTCACTTCCTTCATTGCCTGATGCACAAGATTAGGCTTGAACAACTGAGTCTCACCCACTTCATACCACCCTACCGGTGATCTATATCTTCTCCCATACAAAGCTTCAAATGGAGTCATCTTAATACTGGCATGGTAGCTATTATTATAATAGAACTCTATTGACCGCAAGTGATCTGGTGCTCCCAGCTTGCCCATCAGTTTGAGGGTGGAAAGCAGTACTCAGGTTCACTTGAGTACCTAAACCCCTCTGAAAAGACCTCCAAAACTATGAAGAGAATTGCGTACCTCTATCAGATATGATGGATACAGGTTCCCCATGCAAACGGACTATCTCCTCAATGTAAAACTTCGTATAATCATCTTCCGAATAGTTGGTCCTCACAGGAAGAAAATGTGCTGATTTGGTCAGCCTGTCAACAATCACCCAAATAGAATCATACTGGTTTCGAGACCTCGAAAGTCTCATAATGAAATCCATAATTTTTATTTTCCATTTCCATAATCGAAAGGCAATCTCTTGGGAAGTACCACCAGGCTTCATATGTTCTACCTTAACTTATCTACAGTTCAAACACTTGGCGACATAGTTATCCACATCGCGCTTCATATTATTCCACCAATAAATGTTGTTTAGATCATGATAAATCTTAGTAGAGCCTGGGTGAACAACATACCTTGAAGTATGAGCTTTATCAAGGATTCTCTTCCGCAAACCATCCATATCTGGTACACACAATCTACCTGATATCTTAAAATACCATCACCATCAATTTTAAAAGACATCACCTTCTGTTGACCCACATCTTTCTTGATCTACAGCAAGATGGGATCTTCGATACAAAGGGATGATTTAGCTATCTCATAAACAACTACCCCTCCATCTTCGGAATCTAAGAGTCACACTCCAAGATTTTTGAGTTGGTGAATATCCTTCACCATCTCTCTTTTCCCTTCTTCAACATGAGAAAGACAGCCTATAGACAACCTGCTAAAGGTGTCGGCTACCATATTTGCCTTACCCAGATGATAGCGCAGGCTCATGTCATAATCCTTTAGCAATTCCATCTAGCGTCGTTGCTTGAGGTTCAATTCTTTCCACAAGAAAACATACTGTAAACTCTTATGGTCAGTGAAAACATCAACATGCACTGCATAAAGATAATGCTGCTAGATTTTTAGTGCAAACACCACAACCTCTAACTCCAAGTCATGGGTGGAGTAATTTCGCTCATGCACCTTTAACTGACTAGATGCATAAGCAACCACCTTACTGTGCTGCATAAGTACACACCTAAGTCCCACACGGGACGTATCACAGTACACATCAAACCCTTCCGTACCTTTCGAAAGAGACAAAGTAGGAGCAGTTGTTAACCTATCTTTTAACTTCTCAAAACTATTCTCACAGGAATCAGACCACACGAACTTTACCTTTTTCTGAGTCAACTTAGTAAGAGGTGCAGCTATGGAAGAAAAAATCTCTACAACTTATGATCTTTGAGAGTCTCAAGGATAATTCGGAGGTGATTGGCATGGTCCTCCTCACTCTTGGAATAAATCAGAATATCATGAATGACAACTATAACAAACAGATCTAGACACTGACAGAACACCCTATTCATAAGATCCATGAAGGGTGTAGGGGCGATAGTCAACCCAAAGGACATGACTAAGAATTCAT
>NW_025851462.1:0-595 GCF_002878395.1 Capsicum annuum
TTACGTTATTACAACTTCAACAATATACGCGTATCTACATTCACACAAAATAGTATATCTATTTCCTTAATAGTATGATATCAGTGCATTATTCAAAATATTTTGATATATAGATTCAATTATCGAACTTTCGATTACTGCATACGTCACTATATGAGATATAAGTATATATACCTCGTAATACTTGTCTTATATTATTACAACTTCAATAAAATACGTGTCTCAGTATTGTATTGACACAAAATAGTATATCTATTTCATCACTACACGAGATATACGTATATATATAAATATATTCAATTGTCTATCACCATTCAAATACATACTATATACAATACATACCGGATTTTACTATCCCATAATAATATACAAAGTAACATAATTCATAAATACTCAGTTGAATTATCGGTTGGTTTATCTTATGTCATTAATATACGTTCACTATATTATATGTATATACTATAAATATATATATATATACCTATACATACACACACATAAATGACATGTCTGCTTCAACTGTTTCAATCGTAATTTTACTAAATATCATCCTAATTAATTATTATAAGTCATCTAAATATTACAAAAATATATA
>NW_025851462.1:695-1290 GCF_002878395.1 Capsicum annuum
TTACGTTATTACAACTTCAACAATATACGCGTATCTACATTCACACAAAATAGTATATCTATTTCCTTAATAGTATGATATCAGTGCATTATTCAAAATATTTTGATATATAGATTCAATTATCGAACTTTCGATTACTGCATACGTCACTATATGAGATATAAGTATATATACCTCGTAATACTTGTCTTATATTATTACAACTTCAATAAAATACGTGTCTCAGTATTGTATTGACACAAAATAGTATATCTATTTCATCACTACACGAGATATACGTATATATATAAATATATTCAATTGTCTATCACCATTCAAATACATACTATATACAATACATACCGGATTTTACTATCCCATAATAATATACAAAGTAACATAATTCATAAATACTCAGTTGAATTATCGGTTGGTTTATCTTATGTCATTAATATACGTTCACTATATTATATGTATATACTATAAATATATATATATATACCTATACATACACACACATAAATGACATGTCTGCTTCAACTGTTTCAATCGTAATTTTACTAAATATCATCCTAATTAATTATTATAAGTCATCTAAATATTACAAAAATATATA
>NW_025851463.1:0-680 GCF_002878395.1 Capsicum annuum
AACCTATTGGCATGTTGCACACTTAGCTACAAACACTGCTATATCTTTCTTCATGCCACTCCACCAATAAATTTTTTGCAAGTCTCGGTACATCTTGGTGGCACCAGGATGAATAGAATATCGCGCCCCGTGCCTCTGTCTCAGATCATCAACATTTGGGACACACAATCTACCCTGCAATCTCAACACACTATCTCTCCCTTAGAAAAAAACCTCTACTTTTTGGTCCTTGACTGACTCCTTCAGTCTGACCAAACTAGCATCTAAGTATTGCTTTTCCTTTACTTTCGAAACCAAGAAGGATTCGAAAATACTCTGAACCCCTATACTACCTTCAGCAGAGTAAAACAACCTAACCCCCAATCTATCCAAATGATGTACACCATAAAACCATCAACACCATCAGGCAAAGTCAAAATAGGGGTTGAAGTGAGTAGAGTCTTCAACTCCTGAAAACTCTTCTCACAAAATTCGGACCACAAGAACTTCACTCTCTTTTGGGTCAACCGAGTCATAGGAGACGCTATAGAGGAGAAACCCTCAACAAAATGGCGGTAATAGCCAGTTAAACCCAAGAAACTTTAGATATCAATTGGAGAAATAGGTCTAGGCCAATTTCCAATAGCTTCGGTCTTTTGGGGATCAACTCTAATACCCTCGGAAGAAATGATATGACCCAG
>NW_025851463.1:780-1460 GCF_002878395.1 Capsicum annuum
AACCTATTGGCATGTTGCACACTTAGCTACAAACACTGCTATATCTTTCTTCATGCCACTCCACCAATAAATTTTTTGCAAGTCTCGGTACATCTTGGTGGCACCAGGATGAATAGAATATCGCGCCCCGTGCCTCTGTCTCAGATCATCAACATTTGGGACACACAATCTACCCTGCAATCTCAACACACTATCTCTCCCTTAGAAAAAAACCTCTACTTTTTGGTCCTTGACTGACTCCTTCAGTCTGACCAAACTAGCATCTAAGTATTGCTTTTCCTTTACTTTCGAAACCAAGAAGGATTCGAAAATACTCTGAACCCCTATACTACCTTCAGCAGAGTAAAACAACCTAACCCCCAATCTATCCAAATGATGTACACCATAAAACCATCAACACCATCAGGCAAAGTCAAAATAGGGGTTGAAGTGAGTAGAGTCTTCAACTCCTGAAAACTCTTCTCACAAAATTCGGACCACAAGAACTTCACTCTCTTTTGGGTCAACCGAGTCATAGGAGACGCTATAGAGGAGAAACCCTCAACAAAATGGCGGTAATAGCCAGTTAAACCCAAGAAACTTTAGATATCAATTGGAGAAATAGGTCTAGGCCAATTTCCAATAGCTTCGGTCTTTTGGGGATCAACTCTAATACCCTCGGAAGAAATGATATGACCCAG
>NW_025851464.1:0-698 GCF_002878395.1 Capsicum annuum
ATACATTACTTTTCTTGTCCAAATTATTGTGGCATTGATAATCAATTATATATTAAAAAATAATTGAAGTTTTTAATTATTGTGATTTATAATACTATTTTTCTATTTCAATTTCAGTGACACTAATATAATTTCAAGAGTCGACCAAATAATTTATATCTTTTAAATTTTTGAAGTTGTTAATTATTGTGATTTCTAGTATTTTTCATGTAATTTTTTTGAAATATATAATATATTAAATTATTTTTAGATATTTTAAATTGTTAACAATTGTAATTTATAATACTTTTTATATAATTTTTGAATAATATATGCAACTCTCCTTGTTCTGAATTTTGTGTCGATGACAGCCAATTATATTTTAAAAATAATTTAAATTTTTGATCATTGTGATTTATAATATTTTTTCTATCTCAACTTATGTGGCACAATGCTTAAATGACCATAATAATTAAGCAGGGGTGATATAGTAAAATCACAACTGAAGCAGCTGAAGTAGAAATCAGTCAATTTTTTTTAATTTCTTTTGTTAATTATTGTTATTTATAGTACTTTATATTTTATTTTCAAGTAATATATATTGCTTTATATCTTTTTCTATCCCGTCCCAATTTAAGTGGCACTAATATAATTTTGATAGTCAATTAAATATTTTATGTTGACATATCATTTTGTTATTCTTATTTTTCTAATACATA
>NW_025851464.1:798-1496 GCF_002878395.1 Capsicum annuum
ATACATTACTTTTCTTGTCCAAATTATTGTGGCATTGATAATCAATTATATATTAAAAAATAATTGAAGTTTTTAATTATTGTGATTTATAATACTATTTTTCTATTTCAATTTCAGTGACACTAATATAATTTCAAGAGTCGACCAAATAATTTATATCTTTTAAATTTTTGAAGTTGTTAATTATTGTGATTTCTAGTATTTTTCATGTAATTTTTTTGAAATATATAATATATTAAATTATTTTTAGATATTTTAAATTGTTAACAATTGTAATTTATAATACTTTTTATATAATTTTTGAATAATATATGCAACTCTCCTTGTTCTGAATTTTGTGTCGATGACAGCCAATTATATTTTAAAAATAATTTAAATTTTTGATCATTGTGATTTATAATATTTTTTCTATCTCAACTTATGTGGCACAATGCTTAAATGACCATAATAATTAAGCAGGGGTGATATAGTAAAATCACAACTGAAGCAGCTGAAGTAGAAATCAGTCAATTTTTTTTAATTTCTTTTGTTAATTATTGTTATTTATAGTACTTTATATTTTATTTTCAAGTAATATATATTGCTTTATATCTTTTTCTATCCCGTCCCAATTTAAGTGGCACTAATATAATTTTGATAGTCAATTAAATATTTTATGTTGACATATCATTTTGTTATTCTTATTTTTCTAATACATA
>NW_025851465.1:0-3966 GCF_002878395.1 Capsicum annuum
ATTGATGTATCATTGTTTCAAAGTATCAAAAATGCGGTGGCGACCGAAATAACAATCTCAAAGATTAATTGAAATAAGTGATGGAAGTTCTCTCTTATTGGGTGGTATCCCAGGGGCATAAGCCTATCATGAGTCGATCCCTGTTTATGTGTTTATGGGTGGTATCCCAAGGGCATAAGCCTATCATGGGTCGATCCCAGTTGATATGTACTGGAGACAGCCTAATGGTCACAGTACAGTACAGTAATGATTATAAAGATGATAAGAACGAAGGTAAAGTGATTGAATAAATACAACGTACAGGTTGTCACAAGTTTTAGTAAGTGTGGTCCACTCCTATTACGATTTATTAACTTGTTTCTGATTTCTATTAAGCTCCTATATCATATGTGATTATCTACAGCTTTACATACTCAGTACATATTTCATTCTGACGTCCCCCACGGGGGACCTGCATTTCATGCTGCAGGCACAGGTACCTCAGCTCATACACCGCACAAGTAGGAGCCAGGATATCCAGCTACTTTTGGTGAGCTCTAGTTTGCTTCGGGGCTTTCCGTGTCATATCCAGTCACTTTTGGTATTGTATAGAAGTTAGTTATATGGCGGGGTGTTTCCCGAACTTAGTTAAACTCTGTGTATTGTCTAGAGGCTTTGTAGACCTAATGTACAGTCAAGGTGGCATTTTGTTAATAGATATGATGGCTCCAACGACCAAGTATTGTATATACATATATATGTGTGCTCGAGCTTATACAGGTGATTATTTCCTTTTATATGAGACATGATGCTGTCCAAATTTTGGGTTGTCATAGAGGTATGCATGGAAAGTATAAGGTTCTGAGCTGGTTCTCTATGTCCTCCTCGGTTACGGGTGCCAGTTCGCCCTAATAGGATTTGAGGCGTGACAAAAGTGATATCAGAGAAGTTCATCCTAGTGATTCTACAAAGCCGTGTCTACGTAGAGTTTTGTTTATCGGTGTGTCGTGCACCGCATCTATAAACAGGATGATATGGACATTTAGAAATTGTTTCTTTTCTTCATGTCTTAGATCGTGCGATACAGCCTATATTGTATATGAAGTCATAGTTGCCGACTGAATCCATTTGTTTCTCTTATTATAGTAATGATGCCGGTTACCAGAAGCAAGAATACTGGTAAGCAAGTAGATGTGGTTACCGGAGAGGGGACTAGTAAGTCACCCACTATACCAGCTAATCAAAGTGAGGCTCCAGCTGAGCATGCATCAGAAACTTCCTCTACTTTAAAAGAAATAAGGAGGAGGAGAACTATATCCCCAGAGCCACCTATTAATGTTGTTGATCAAGATCTTAGGAATGCAGTGCAACTTTTGACTCGTATAGTTGTTGGGCAAGCTCAAGGGCAAGCCATTCCTACCACGGGTCCTAGTGGTACAGATAGGGTGGCTAGCCTTCGAACACAGGATTTTCTTAAGATGGATCCTCCCACTTTTACTGGATCAGATCTTAATGAGGACCCACAGGACTTTATTGATCAAATTCAAAGGGCCTTAGATGTTATGCATGTAACGGGTGGAGAGACAGTGGAGTTAGCGGCATATAGATTTAAAGGGGAGGCTATATATTGGTACAAGGACTGGAAATGATCTAGGGATATTGATGCACCCCCAGCTACTTAGAAAAAGTTCAAAGAGGCATTTCTTGATCATTTTCTTCCATTCGAGATTTGTCAGGCCCATGTAGATCAGTTTTTAAATCTTTATCAGGAGAATATGAGCGTGAGAGAGTAAAGTCTCCGATTTAATTCCTTGTCGAGATATGCTCCTAATGTTGTAGCTACTATGGATGACAGAGTTCATCAATATGTGGATAGGCTAGATCCATATCTGGTTAGAGATTGTACTATTGCCGCTTTGAATAAAGATATGGACATAGGGAGGATCCAAGCTTTTGCATAGAAAATGGAAGATCAGAGGCAAAGGAGAAGAACACAGGAATTAGAAAGAGGATATTCCAAGAGGGCCAAATCTACAGGGCAGTTCATGGCATCCCAAGGAGGGTTCAGACCATAGTTTTCTGTTAGACCACTAGGCCATTATCCTCTTATTCTATAGCTAGTGCCCCACCACAGCTCCAAGGGTCCAGAAGAAATCAATTTGGGCACAGAAGTGAGAGTCAGAGTTCGCGGACAGTGGGGTACCAAGGGCAAGGGAATATGAGTCAATCGAGACCTCCTCGAGAGCCATGCAAAATATGGAATGTATCATTTAGGCGCATGTTGGATGGGGACCAATGTTTGCTTTTGGTGTGGTATGTTGGGCCATATGATGAGAGAATGCCCACGAAGGGGCATAGGGGGGATGGCATGACCTACGGGGTCATTTGTTGCATCATTATCATCGATGCCTTATTCAGGAAGGGGTGCACAACCAATGGGTCGTGTTAGAGGTGATAGAGGAGCCATGAGTTCTAGCGAGGCTCAAAATCGTACGTATGCTCTAGCGGATCGACAGAATTTAGAGGCTTCCCCAGATGTTGTTATGGGTACGTTGTCTATCTTTTCATTCGATGTATATACCTTAATTGATCCCGGTTCTACATTATCTTATGTTACTCCATTGGTTGTTGGAAAGTTCAAAAGAATACCCGAACTGTTAGTTAAGCCATTTGAAGTGTCCACACCGGTTGGGGAATCTATTATAGCTAGAAGGGTTTACCAAAACTGCATAGTAACTGTTTGTGGTCGTGATACGATGGCTGATCTTGTGGAGTTAGAAATGGTAGATTTTGATGTTATAATGGGTATGGAATGGTTGGCGTCTTGTTATGCCACAATTGATTGCTGCACAAAAAAGGTATATTTCTATTTTCCAAATGAATCAATCCTTGAATGGAAAGGTGAAATTGGCTCGCCAAGAGTTAGATTTATTTCTTATTTTAAGGCAAGAAGAATGATTTCCAAGGGATACATATATCATTTAGTTAGAGTAAGGGATACAGAAGCGGAGCCACCAACTCTTCACGCTGTTCCGGTGGTAAATGAATTTTCTGATGTATTTCCTGAAGATCTTCCAGGTTTGCCTCCTGAACGAGAAGTAGAGTTTGGTATTGATGTAATACCAGGCACCCAACCAATCTCCATTCCTCCGTATAGAATGGCCCTAGCAGAATTATGAGAATTGAAAGAACAATTGAAAGATTTGCTAGAGAAGGGATTCATAAGGCCTAGTACGTCCCCCTGGAGAGTACCAGTGTTATTTGTGCGCAAAAAGGATGGCTCCCTGAGGATGTGTATTGATTATCGACAATTGAATAAGGTGACTATTAAGAATAAATATCCTCTCCTAAGAATTGATGATTTATTTGATCAATTACAGGACGCCAAGTGCTTTTTTAAGATTGATTTGAGGTCAGGTTACCACCAAGTGAGGGTTAAAGAGAAGGATATACCCAAGACAGCTTTTCGAACATGGTATGGTCATTATGAGTTTCTAGTTATGTTATTTGGGCTAACAAATACACCCGCAGATTTTATGGATTTGATGAATAGGGTGTTTAAGCCATTCCTGAATGTATTTGTGATAGTTTTTATAGATGATATTCTAGTTTATTCTAGATCAGAAGAGGACCATGCCAATCACTTACGACAGGCATTGCA
Organism: Capsicum annuum; assembly: GCF_002878395.1. Lineage (NCBI taxonomy): Eukaryota > Viridiplantae > Streptophyta > Magnoliopsida > Solanales > Solanaceae > Capsicum > Capsicum annuum. The sequence continues at coordinate 3,641 of NW_025851465.1, forward strand.
GACTCTTCGTGATTGTAAGCTTTATGCAAAGTTCTCTAAATATGAGTTTTGGTTAAAGTCGGTGGAATTTTTGGGTCATATTGTATTTAGTGAAGGGATAAAGGTTGATGCTCAAAAGATAGAAGTTGTGAAGAACTGGCCAAGGGCCACAACGCCTATCGAGATTTGTAGTTTGCTTGGGTTGGCTGGTTCTTATAGAAGGTTTGTTAAAGGATTTTCTTCCATTTCAGCACCCTTAACCAAGCTAATCCACAAAGCATCCAAATTCCAATGGAGTGATGTCTGTGAGAAGAGTTTTCAAGATTTAAAGAACAAGTTGATTTCTA
>NW_025851466.1:0-11727 GCF_002878395.1 Capsicum annuum
AAGTTGGAGAAAAAATACGTCAGGCCTCAGTACTTTTTCCTGCACGTTTTACTGTTCACTACTATTCATGGTTCGATCGGAATGTTCATAACTCGTCGCTCGGGTGTCCGTTTTGGATGATCCATATATCGTTGGAAAGATTATTCAATACTCTATGCAATGGTGAGTTATAATCTAAGACATTCCAAACGAAAAAATTTATAATTCATTCTAGAAGATAGAACTCAACACATTTACGCACAAAATTTCGACGAAAACTTTTCTGGGGTATTACATCATCCCCCCTTGAAAACATTCATCCTTGAATGACGCTAGACATGCCAAGATTAGATAGGGAATAGAGGATATAGCTGAAACCATTCGTTATACTCATCACCACATCGTTTCTCACTCCGAATGCAACATAGAATGCATAAATTCAAGAAACTACAGCTGAACACATAATAAATGACAGCTGAACTGCTGCAACTTTTATCAAAAGTGCATGATTTAGGAAAGAACGGTATCTTCAGCTTGATCGAAGTTCACGAAAAATAGGTCCGGGTACTTGGATCGCATATCCATCTCAGCTTCCCAAGTTGTACCCTCAACAGATTGGTTTCGCCACAACACCTTGACCAAGGTAACTTCTTTGTTCCTTAGTCTTCGGACACTGAAATCAAGAATCTCAACAGGAATCTTATCAAAAGACAGATTTTCTAGAATATCAGCACTCATAGAGGAATCCACTACCACAACATCGCTAATATGCTTTCTAAGCATGGAGACATAGAATATTGGATGAACAGAGGACAACTCAAAAGGCAACTCGACCTCATAAGCTACCTTACCAACACGAATAAGAATTTTGTAAGGACCAACACAACGGGGACTAAGCTTCCCCTTCTTTCCGAATCTCTTCACCCCCCTCATGGGTGAAATTTTCAGATACACTAGGTCACCAACTTCAAACTCAAGGTCTCTCCTTCTAACATCCGCATATGACATTTGATGACTCTCCGTAGTTTTCAACCTTTCCCCAATCAACTTAACTTTTTCCATAGCCTCAAATACCGAATCAGCACCACTCACAGCTGCTTCACTCACCTCGAACCAACCTATGGGTGATCTACACTTCCTCCTATATAAGGCTTCAAACGGAACCATGCCAATAAAAGAGTGGAAACTGTTATTGTAAGCAAACTCTATCAACGGTAAGTGATCATCCCAACTTCCCTTAAAGTCAAGTGTACAAGCTCTCAATATATCCTCTAAGGTCTGGATGGTCCGCTCAGCCTGACCATCGGTCTGTGGATGAAAAGCAGAACTCAAAAGCACTTGGGTACCAAGACCCTTCTGAAAAGCTTTCTAAAATTGCGAAGTGAACTGAGTACCCCTATCTGAAATAATAGACAAGGGAACTCCATGCAGTCTGAATAGCTCTCGGATATAGAATCTAGCGTAATCCTCAGCAGTATATGAAGTATGAATAGAAAAGAAATGAGCAGACTTAGTCAACCATCAACCACAACCCAAATGGAATCATGATGGCATCGGGAAGGAGGTAAACCAATCACGAAGTCCATATTTATCTCTTCCCACATCCAGGTGGGAATACTAAACTCTTGCATCATACCACCAGGTATTTGGTGCTCAACCTTAACCTGTTGGCATGTTGCACACTTAGCTACAAATGTTGCTATATCTTTCTTCATGCCACTCCACCGATAGATTTCTCGTAAGTCTCGGTACATCTTGGTGGCACCAGGATGAATAGAATATCGCACCCCGTGTGCTTCAGCCATAATCCTCTGTCTCAGATCATCAACATTTGGGACACATAATCTACCCTGCAATCTCAACACACCATCTCCCCCTTGGGAGAAAACCTCTACTTTTTGGTCCTTGACTGACTCCTTCAGTCTGACCAGACTAGCATCTAAGTATTGCTTTTCCTTTACTTTCGAAACCAAGGAGGATTCGAAACTACTCTAAACCCCTATACTACCTTTAGTAGATTCAAACAACTCAACCCTCACACTCCCTAACTTTGAGTTGATGATAGCCGAAATGAAGGTATATCTTTGAGAAATAATTTGCACCTTACAATTGGTCAAACAAATCATCTATTCTCGGGAGGGGGTACTTATTTTTTATGGTGACTTTATTCAGTTGGCGGTAATCAATGCACATACGCAAAGAGCCATCTTTCTTTCTCACAAACAACATAGGAGCACCCCAAGGAGAAACACTGGGCCTTATGAAACCCTTATCTAGTAGATCTTTGAGTTGCTCTTTTAACTACTTAAGTTCTGCAGGGGCCATATGGTAAGGAGAAATAGAAATGGGCTGAGTATCGGGAAGAAGATCAATCCCAATCTTTATCTCTCTATCAGGAGGTATCCCTGGGAAATCATCCAAAAAGGCATCAGAAAACTCATTGACGACGTTAATAGACTGGAGAGTTAGAGTCTCAGACTTAGTATCTTTGACTCTAACCAAGTGGTAAATACACCCCTTGGAAATAAGCTTTCTAGCTTTGAGGTAAGAGATAAAATGACTCTTGGGTGACACAGAATTCCCAAACCACTCAAACACGGATGCACCCGAAAACTGAAACTTGACCACTCAGGTCCAACAATCAATAGAGGCATAAGAAAAATACATCCAGTCCATACCCAGAATCACATCAAAATATACCATGTCTAACTCAATCAGATCAGCCACCAAGACTCTATGAAGAACGGTAACAGGACACTTTTTATACACTTTCTGGGCAACAAAGGTGTAACATATGAGAAACTGGATCTAGGATCCAACAAAGTACAGACATCAAACTGAAATATATAAAGCATACCAGTAACAACATTGGGAAAGTCCTTCTGTTCCTGGTGGGACAATCCTTCTGTTCCTGGTGGGACGGTAAAGCATAGAATCTATTCTGGCGCTACCCGCCAGCATTGCTAGAAGAGGAGCCCTGAGCTGGGGCTGGGCGAGTCACTGGAACTGGAGCACTAATAGTCTGAGTCTGGGTCAGAGGGCGATAGTCACAACGCCCTTGTCCATCCTGTGGACAATACGTAACTCTGTGACCTATGTCACCACACCAAAAATAACCTCTCTTCTCACCCCAACACTCACCCGAATGAGCCCTACCACACTTAGGACACAGGGGATGATTTGGCTTACTACCAGCACTGTACTGGGACCTGGATGCATATGACCTGCTACCTTGACCCTGTCTACCTCTAAGCACGGGAGCACTAGAAAATAATGGTGCTGGCATAGATAAATGATCCTGATACTGAGGGCGACTCCCTCCTTGCGATCTAGTCTCACCCTGTTCGTGCTGCTCGGGCCTAGCTCTCTTATTCCCTCTCATTCTATCTTTCTCCTAAATATTGTCTGCCTCAATCTGTTGGGCATGAGTCATCAGCCTAGAAAGATTCATCTCACTATTCAGCATAGCATACCTACACTCCTTAACCACATAACTAGACACTCCAGTTACAAACTTACTCATACTAGCCCGATTATCAGCCACTAAGTCAGGAGCATACTTGGCCAACTGATTGAACTTTAGATAGTACTCTCTAACAGTCATAGAGCCCTGTCGCAGGTTCATAAACTCTTCCACCTTTGCCTTCTTCATCTCTAAAAGGAAAAAGTTATCCAGGAATGCATCCTAGAACTCTTGCCTAGTTGTAGGGACAGCTTCCTCACCTCTACCTTTCCTTCAATAAATAACCCAGTCATAAGCAAGGTCTTTTAACCTATACACAGCCAACTACACACTATGTTCCTCAGATACATGCATCACCTGAGTAATCTTCTGCACCTCCTTTAAAAACAATCGTGGATCCTCATCAAACTTGGACCCATTGAATTACGGCAAATTCATCCGCATGAAGTCACAAATCCTGGCAGCAGTTGAATCACCTCCCTGCTGCTGTAGATTCGGGGTTGGGTTGGCCTAGACATTTGCAGTAACAACTTGGTCTAGTACCTGAAAGACTTCTGAAAGAAAGAATCACTCTTTTTCCTAAAACATCTTGTAGCCTCTTGCTCATAGATGTGGTGCGCTACACACCGATGATCAAGACTCTACTTGAAGCAGCTTTTCAGACTCCCTAGGACACCTTAAAACCTTAGGCTCTGATACCAAGTTTGTAACACCCCAGAAAATAGGTCCCGGAGCGTCACACGGTGCTTGAGGCTATGAGTAGCCCCAAGCTAACCCTTTGAGCCATTTTCATTTAGTTCAACACAAATAAATGGGGTTTTCATAAATAACCCTCAAATATCAACAGAGTAATCATCATCCAAGAATAAAAGAGTTTCAGAAAAAGAACAAAATACGACTTATTAGTCAACTCCCAACACCTATACTAGTTTGACAAGCCTCTAAGAAAATCAATAAAATCAGTAAGTCATTGAGACATGCCCCAACTGACTCATACTCAGTTATCAAATGTAAACGATTTTGTGAAACTAACATCAGACATCACGTCCTCGGAACATAAGGACTCACCACAACAGAGAATGTAGAACAGCGTGTCCAAAGAATCACTGTCGAACCTGGAACTGAGCACCTGAACCTACATTCTGAGAAAATGCAGCCCACATTCAAAGATGTGGGTCAGTACCAAAGAAAGAAACTGAGTATATGGGGGTGTATGCAGTTGTATAAACATCATCATCATAAATATTTATAAGAAATATGCAGGATGTATGAAAGACTCACATAGCTCGAAGAAAATTATCATAATCATGAGAGGATGAAATAAGTACAATAACACATATGAGTCATCATATAATTTGTCGATCACTTTCAGTTCATCAAGAATATCAATTCTCATAATGTAAATATCATTTAAATCTTTCGAAAGAAAAACTTTCATAATTTCACTTTCAAATCACTTCACCATTCACCATAGACACAAGGAAACACACACACGCTAGGAGATCCTATAACCGACATAAACCATGTGAGCTACATGGAGTCTAACGTACAACCCACGTTGGGGAGAGTCATCCTATCCTTGCCATCGGAGTAGGACTATCGATATCAAATCCACACAAACTAGTGATCACTATATAAATCAGCCTCAGACTCACTCCTACAGGGGCACGTAGTTCTAGGGAAGTAAGGTTGCTTTATACCTCCCACTCGGTGCTAAAGATTTCTCCCAGACTTAGCTCAAATCATTTCAAAGACAATCCACAACAAAATAATTTCAGTAATATATAAATATACATCAGGAGCCATCATGCTTCCCATCTATCAAAATGAACCACGTTGTGGATTTCTTTCACACTCGAGTTTAAAACAACTCCATTAAGACCAAAAGGTCAAATCATTCAAAATATCTCAAATATTCAACATCAACGTGCTTATAACACATACTTTCTAAAAAAACACAATTTCTAATGGGGATTTACGATCCAAATATCAAAATCATCATAAATATCATTCAAGATTCATGCTTTATATCTTCACACATGTAAATTCATCTTTCAAAATCATAAATATCAAGATTTCATAATAATCATCATAAGATATGGGTTCATGCTTCAAATTCATAAAAATCAAATAAAAATCATGCCTTTGTAAAGAAAATTACTTTTGGGCACAAGAACGAAAGAGAGTTCTCATTGAAAAACCCCACATACCTTGAATGATGAACTTTAGATCGATACTCATTTTTGAGATGTTAATCGTGCCTTTGAATGATGGTTCTTGGAGTTCTTGAACTAGGAACTTGGAATCTTGAATAAATTTGCAGAATTAATGGTGAACTTTGGAGGTGATTGAAGATAGATGTAGGAGCTTAGGGTTTTCTTTTTGAGGGAATTTGATGAAAATAACATATAGAGCTTCTAATAGGCTTTAATATAGGATTTGGACGGATTTTGGGTGAGGGATAATGACCAAACCGCCCCTAAAAATCAAACAATTCTCGAATCTGTCCTTTGGTGGACTGTTTTGATAGTCTGAAGTAGATCAACCATAATGTTTTACTTCGATATCCAAATTGGATGAAACTAATTTCATTAGAAAGAGGACTCTCATATCTTTCCATTGATATATAGTATCTCACCCAGATTAGTGTGTATGAGCAGTTATGATCATTTGAATTTGTCCCAAAAATTTGCTTTTGATTGGTTGAAGTAGATCGACCATAACCTTTTGCTTCGACAAATTGGATAAAACTAATTTCATTGGAAAGAGGACTCGCAGAGCTTTTCGTTGATATATATTAGATCACCTAGATCATTATGTACACAGAGTTGTGATCGTTTAAATTTGGAGCAAAAATACGCCAGGCCTCAGTACTTTTTCCTGCACGTTTTACTGTTCACTACTATTCATGGTTCGATCAGAATATTCATAACTCGTCGCTCGGGTGTCCGTTTTGGATGATCCACATATCGTTGGAAAGATTATTCGATACGCTACGCAGTGGTGGATCATAATCTAATACATTCCACATGAAAAAATTTATAATTCATTCTAGAAAATAGAACCCAACACGTTTACGCACAAAATTTCAACAAAAAATTTCCCGGGGTATTCATGAACCTTGATTAGTTGAGATATGGTAACTAGTGATGATTGATACATGGCTAATAATGATGTTGAATAGTTGATAAATGAGGATTAGTTGTTAAATGATGGTTAGTTAATGAAGGATGTTAGTTAATAAAGAATGGTTAGATGATAAATAGTAAATTGTTGACTATTAATGATTAAAGGATATAGTGTGATTAGTCAATAATAATGAATGTTAGATAAATGGTGGTATTGGTCTAGTGATGAACCTTGATTAGATGTTAGATAATGGCTATTTAATAAATTATGGTTAATTTCTATCCTGTGAGTAGGGATAATGTTTAGGCTAATAACTAGAGGTTATGTGATGACTAGTGAAGTAGCGATTCTATTATAATAAGTTTTAGTTAGCTAACAATAAGTAGTTGGAAAGTATTGACTAGATAGATATTCTATGGTAATATGATTATTTTTATGAGTATTTTAGTGCATGTTATTCGGCAATGACTATTATCATAATATTGATACCCGGCAAAGTCGGAGGATACTATTATGATGATATTGAAATCTGGCAAGCCCAAAGGATACTATTGTGATGATATTGATACCTGGAAAGGCCGAAGGATATATTGATAATATGTTGATACACATCAAGGCCGAAGGATATATTGATGATATGTTGATACCCGACAAGGTTGGAGAATATGTTGAGGATATGTTGATACCCGACAAGGCTGAAGGATACTATTGATGATGTGTTAATGCCCGGCAAGGTCGGAGGTTGATTAGGATGATGATAGTCCTGATAAAGACAGTTATGATGAGTTGTGATATTAATTGTGTACTTTGCATTCGTTCCTGCATATGCTTCACCTATCACCAGTATGCACCTATATTTATCAGCCGAAATGGGACAGTTGCATATACATGGATGAAAAATATGCCTTGTGTTGTTGTATATTGATTGAACCTTTTGAGACTGGGGTGGTGGGGGTACGCATAGGCTCGGCTAGGTATTTGGTTGTCCGGAGTAGCCGGTTATTCACGGTGTTATTGATATTGTTGTTATAATTGTTATGATCATTATTATGGCTAGCGTATAATAGATTGGTCTTTGATCTGATATCGGTATTTGAGGTATGTCTTCGGTCTCTCGTATCTTATGATTCATTATTATGCATGATTATTTCATGTCTAGCCATGTGGATTAGAAATCTCGAGTATGATATAATTTAAATCTCGATTCTATTATAATGAGGTCTAAAAATGAGAATATGATGATATAGGTTATGTTTTGAGATTATCTCGTATTTATATGTATATATACCTATATTTATGTATATATATATAGCTATATAAAGCTATAATAATATCGTATATCCCTTCCTTTGTTGTTCATGTTGCATAGTCACTTCTTCGCCTTGTATATTACTATATATATTTTTCTTTTGCTCTTTATTCATATATTGACCTGGGATATACGGTATAGCACTGACGTAGATTAAATATAGCAGGAACAGGATAGTTTACCCCGATACTTCCTTAGTTTTATTATGTTAGACTATTGGACATGAACAGGATAGTTGTTCTTTATTATCTCATTGACTTCTTATATGATTTCTAGACTCTTGGGTGTAGTTTCTATTCTGTTGATATGTTGTGTATATCTACTTTATCTTTGGAGCTCAGTTGGCAGTAGCCTACTGAGTACCATTAATTTGGTGCTTATACTACACTCCTGCAACCTGCAGATCATAGTACAGGTTATCATTATTGATGTGTACATCATGCGGAGTAGCCCTGGTTCAGAGACTTAGAGTAAGATCCTGATATCTGGAGCATTACTTATCTCTCTCTTATGTATTAGACTAGTCTATAAGTTATATTCGAAGATAAGTTGTATTATTATATTTCTCTAGATATTTCACTTTTGTACTCTTTTTATATTAGATGCTCTTGTACTGATACCACCAGGTTTTGGAATTCTTCTATGTATTGATATTTATTTCATATATTCTACATTCTTTTCCTTATATTATTGAGTAGTCCGATACTAACCATTCCGTACTATGTATTGGCTTGCCTACTGGTGGGTTATGGTAGGCGCAATCACGATTTGAGAAAATCGGGTTGTAATAAATTAGTATCAGAGCCTAGGTTTCATTGGTGTATTAGTACAAGAGCTAAGTGTTAGTAAAGTCCTGCGGATTGGCGCGGAGATGTCTGTAACCTATCTTCGAGAAGCTACAGTGATATTTTAGGAAATTCATTTCATGATTCCTTATCATGTGTCTGTATTTCTATGAACCTTGAACATATTCTTTAACACTATTTTATTCCTGAAAGATGATGAGATATTCAACAGATACGGACGAGACTCCAACATGCATTTCCAGAATTTCAGTGTAACATCGGACTAGAGAGTAGAGATGGATATCAAAGATCTTCAGCGATAGCTAAAAAAGATTTGAGCAACGTCCCCATCAGACTTGCGGAGTATGGTATGGTTCTTTGGGCCATGGAAACCATTCTGGATTATGATGGGCGGTATCTCATAGTATTCTAGAACCCTTGTTTGGCTGTGTTATGATAAGAAGTTGGTTCAGAGAATGTCCCTGGTATGAGATAGGTGATCATCTAGAGTTAGCATGTATTCTCCGCCAGCCTCGAGTTCTTAAGACAGGCTATGATTTTGGAAGTTTGGACAAAATTTTGTGAATTTCTCTCAGCATCAGTTGGCCGGCCATTTGGGCTCAGATTGTGTTCTCTCCATATTGATGCTTCAGGAATTGCTATGACTGCAGAGAGACCGACTACTAGTCTAGGAAGTATGTAGTATCCCGTACTTTTTTCTAACTTAATTTTGCTCCTAGAATGTCAAGGATTAGATTCAAAAATGAATAACAATTTTTGCATGTGAAATTTTTCAGATTTAGACCCTCTATTGTGTAGATAATTGAATAAGTTGTCCATCGATACCAATTTTGCGTAAATCTGATACTCGATTGAGAAGTTATGGCATTTTTAGTAAAGTAGTATCCCAACTAAAGAAGCATCGCATCGCGGTGACAAGAAAAATGCCAATCTTCTCTTTCCAGTAGACCTCCGCGATAAGCCCGCATCGAGTTAAAGTCCAATTTCTCAATTGGCCAATTTCTCAATTGTCAATTTCTAGGGGCTCACCGCAATGGTGACGCGTTGCGGTGATGGTTAAAATGGCATTTCAGTAGTACACCGTGATAGCCCCGCATTGCGGAGATTCTCCAGTTCCCAATTGTCCTTTTTCCAGTAAGCCACCGCGATAGTGGCGCGTCGTGGTGGCATGCAAATTTGAAAAATTTCTCTTGTTGTCAGTTTTGATTAAATTTTAAAAGGGGAACTCTGGTCAATTCCCAAGATCCCAATTCGTATAAAACAAGAAATTAAGCATATCCTAAGCACTTTATGCTTATTTCCATCCATTCTCTCTCAAAACAAAACCCTAGATCTCAAACGCTTACTCTTCAAGAAATCAATTTTCTCCTTTGTTTCTCCAAGAAAACCCAAAAACTGAGGATTCTCAAATCAAGATAATCAAGAGTTCATCTTCAAAGGCACAAATAGAGATTCAAGTTCAAGCTTTCTTAGAAATTTCATCAATAAAGGTATGTGGGGTTTATGAACATGGATCCTCTTTCATCCTTGTGCGCAAAACTAGCTTTAATTATAACTTTACATGATTTTCTATGAAATTACATGACATTTGAATTCGGGGTCATACCCATTATTGCTAATTGCAAGATTACGAGATTTCAAGTGATTTAGAAGTTGAATTACATGTTTATTTTCATATTTTCATGCCAATTACAGTAATTTCCAAATTTTGAGATGAAGTATCATTTTTTTCATTACCAAGCATGATTATTATTATGTTTTGACATGAGATTGAGGCATGGGTTACTATCCCTAGATTGAACATTAATATTTCAAGAAAGATTATGCTTTAAGCATCAGATGATTAGTTTATTTTCAGATTTTTGGCAAAGACTTGATCTTTTGATCCTCAGATGATTTGAAATCCACTTTACAGATTTATTACAGATTTCAGAAGTCAGAATAGTTTATTCACATATTGAATCAGATAAATGCATGATTGGTTTCGTAATAACCCTTATGCTAGTATTTAAAGTGGATTTCCAACAAAATGAGCATACAGATTAAAGGGATTAGTATTTAGCATCGAGCGGGAAGTGTGGGATTAACGTGTCCTAACTTCGACAGAACTACGTAGCCAACGTAGGTACAGATTATTTCCATTTCTATATGGATGACAGTTACAAATGTGATCACTTAGATTAGGTTATACTCCTTGGCAAGAGTATGACACCTCTCCCCATTGTGAGGTTTTCTCTAAAGGAGAATAAGACTTTGAACTCCATGTTAGCTTACATGGTTTATGTCAGTTAGAAGAACCTCCCTAAGGGTTAAAATTTTTAGAATAGTTTTAAAGTATTTCCCTATTAGTAATAAAAAGCTTTTAGAAAACTAAGTGTAAAGACTCACAACTTTATTCAGATTATGCTTTACAGAAAGATATTAGCTACAGATTTTAGCTTGAAAATTTCAGATACAGAAGTGAGTCTTTTCTACACTTAGGCATCATGATTTACAGAAAGAACACTAGTACAACTATTAGAACTAAATGTTATAGATCACTAGATTTACAAATTATGATTTGTTATTTATGATTATAGATTTTAGTATTTCAGATATTCCAGCTTATGTGAGTCATTTGTATTTAGCATACGTTATTTTACAAATTATGATGACTATTGAGACTTTGTTTTACTTATGCATTTCACCCCCATATACTCAGTACATCCTTAAAGTACTGATCCACATATACGTCTATGTGCTACATTATCTAATAATGTAGGTTCAGGTGCTTAGTTTCTACAGCGAAAGTGATTTCGAGCATCTCCAACTAGATTTCAACAGTTGGTGAGTCCACATAGTTCTGGGACTTAGTCATTCAGTTTATTTTCAGCTTAATAGATTAGATAATTGTAATACCCCAAACTTTTTCTAGCTTAAATTCGCTCCTAGAATGGTAAGGGATGTCTTCCAAAATGAATAATATTTCTTTCATATAGAATTTTCTAGATTTTCACTTTTCATTATGTAATAAAATTGAATAAGCTTTCCATCGATACCAA
>NW_025851467.1:0-762 GCF_002878395.1 Capsicum annuum
TTGTGACTCAATCTGTGATAATTGTTTGTGGTTTAATTCATTTATCTTTTTGGTCAAGAATCTATAATGCTCCCAATTAAGTTCACCATATGCCATGTGTGTGTAAGGTTATTGTATATTCTTTGTTGCGGCTGATGCTAGAACTTGCCTAGTGTGTGTGTGAAGCGAAATAAAGATTGTGAGTTTAGGAGATGATTTAGGCATTTTTTTGGCAGCCCTAATTTTTTATCTTCTTTTTACCTATCGTTGTACATTGTCCTAGTGAACAACCATTGATCCTTTAGCTATTTTCTTTGGCAACCCCATATGTTGCCTAATCCATTTTTTTTAAAAGACCATAATATGATCCAAAAGCTCCTAAGCGCTTTAAATTGTAGAATCAAGTTGAGTAGAGTGTGGAAAAATAAGAGGAAAATGGTGAAAGTGATGCCCCAATGTTTAGTTATTGGTACATGAAAATATTATGATCGAGGGTGGCTATCATAGAGATGCTTAATTAAAAAAAAAGATTAGAGTTGTATATTCCCATCATAGTATTTTTAATTGAGTAACAAAATGGGTGTAGAAGGGTAGAGTGGTTGTTAAAAGTTAGTGTATATGGCATAATGTAGTGTATTAAAGCGCTTAGGGAGCCTAGTCACCATTTCTGGCCAAAATAGTCCTACCCATCCCTTTAGCCTACTTTACAACCCGTAAAGACCTATTTGATCCTAACCTTAGCATTCTGATATTAGTGGAGCATTACACTAAGGGCAAGCATAT
>NW_025851467.1:862-1624 GCF_002878395.1 Capsicum annuum
TTGTGACTCAATCTGTGATAATTGTTTGTGGTTTAATTCATTTATCTTTTTGGTCAAGAATCTATAATGCTCCCAATTAAGTTCACCATATGCCATGTGTGTGTAAGGTTATTGTATATTCTTTGTTGCGGCTGATGCTAGAACTTGCCTAGTGTGTGTGTGAAGCGAAATAAAGATTGTGAGTTTAGGAGATGATTTAGGCATTTTTTTGGCAGCCCTAATTTTTTATCTTCTTTTTACCTATCGTTGTACATTGTCCTAGTGAACAACCATTGATCCTTTAGCTATTTTCTTTGGCAACCCCATATGTTGCCTAATCCATTTTTTTTAAAAGACCATAATATGATCCAAAAGCTCCTAAGCGCTTTAAATTGTAGAATCAAGTTGAGTAGAGTGTGGAAAAATAAGAGGAAAATGGTGAAAGTGATGCCCCAATGTTTAGTTATTGGTACATGAAAATATTATGATCGAGGGTGGCTATCATAGAGATGCTTAATTAAAAAAAAAGATTAGAGTTGTATATTCCCATCATAGTATTTTTAATTGAGTAACAAAATGGGTGTAGAAGGGTAGAGTGGTTGTTAAAAGTTAGTGTATATGGCATAATGTAGTGTATTAAAGCGCTTAGGGAGCCTAGTCACCATTTCTGGCCAAAATAGTCCTACCCATCCCTTTAGCCTACTTTACAACCCGTAAAGACCTATTTGATCCTAACCTTAGCATTCTGATATTAGTGGAGCATTACACTAAGGGCAAGCATAT
>NW_025851468.1:0-686 GCF_002878395.1 Capsicum annuum
CTGTTAAACATGTTAAATATGTAAATATGCTGGTACGTATGGGCTATGACAAATGAAACTCAAAAATAGTATTATGTAATTTTGGAAGTGCTGTTGCTTCAGCATTATAGGACATCTAATTGTTAGACTAGAGAATAATCAAGTTTTTTTTATCTTGGAATGTGTTTCTCTTTTGAAATGTGGAACTGCGTGCTAACTGGATCACATATATGTTAGACCTATATAAATGTGAAGCTACAGTTTTCTCTTTTGGCAATTTCAATTGTTCTTTAAGTTTTATCATCTCACATTTGGATGTTTGTATTACTTTCTATCCATGATTAGTTGATTAGCCTTTTCACTAGCTAACTAATATGTGGTTTACGTACTTATTTTGTTGTGGAATAGTCCTTTTTATGTTGTCATTTAAGTGCTAATTTAAATTATTTGTTCTCTTTTTATAGGTGTCCAAAATAAAGAAAGATATGAAGAAAATGATGAAGATATCGACCTTACTTGAGAAGATTTTTGGGTTGTGGATAAATGCTCTAATATCAATAGTTTTGTGTTGAATTTTTTAAAACTTATCGTGACTTGAACTTGCTGCACTGTAAAAACTTAACTAATCATTTTGGACTTGATTACATTTTGGTTTTGGGTTTAAATTACTAGCTTGTTGCATAGTTTGAATTATGAGATTATTAATG
>NW_025851468.1:786-1472 GCF_002878395.1 Capsicum annuum
CTGTTAAACATGTTAAATATGTAAATATGCTGGTACGTATGGGCTATGACAAATGAAACTCAAAAATAGTATTATGTAATTTTGGAAGTGCTGTTGCTTCAGCATTATAGGACATCTAATTGTTAGACTAGAGAATAATCAAGTTTTTTTTATCTTGGAATGTGTTTCTCTTTTGAAATGTGGAACTGCGTGCTAACTGGATCACATATATGTTAGACCTATATAAATGTGAAGCTACAGTTTTCTCTTTTGGCAATTTCAATTGTTCTTTAAGTTTTATCATCTCACATTTGGATGTTTGTATTACTTTCTATCCATGATTAGTTGATTAGCCTTTTCACTAGCTAACTAATATGTGGTTTACGTACTTATTTTGTTGTGGAATAGTCCTTTTTATGTTGTCATTTAAGTGCTAATTTAAATTATTTGTTCTCTTTTTATAGGTGTCCAAAATAAAGAAAGATATGAAGAAAATGATGAAGATATCGACCTTACTTGAGAAGATTTTTGGGTTGTGGATAAATGCTCTAATATCAATAGTTTTGTGTTGAATTTTTTAAAACTTATCGTGACTTGAACTTGCTGCACTGTAAAAACTTAACTAATCATTTTGGACTTGATTACATTTTGGTTTTGGGTTTAAATTACTAGCTTGTTGCATAGTTTGAATTATGAGATTATTAATG
>NW_025851469.1:0-866 GCF_002878395.1 Capsicum annuum
CTCTAATCCATTTCTTCCTTTCGTTTATAGAACATGCCTTCCAAGAAGAATGAAAGAAGAATAGGAACTCAACCAGCCCCTCAGCCCATCCAGGCAGATCCTCTGAATGAGCATGTGTCTCATGTAGAATTCAGGTCTGCATTCACTACTCTAGTAAACTCTGTAGTAGCACAGAATAAACGGCTAACCATTGTTTCATCTAACCCAGTGGCCAATACTCCTACAACTAGAATTTAGGATTTCAGTCGGATGAATCCTTCTTCTTTCATGGGATCTAAGTCTGAAAAGAATTCACAGGAATTCTTAGATATGGTTTAGAAGGTCACGGAGGCTATGGGGGTGACGTCTAGTCAAAGTGCCGAGTTGGCTGCATATCAATTGCAGGATATAGACCATACTTGGTTTAAGGAGTGAAAAGTTGATAGAGGTGTTGATACAGGGCTTATAGAATGGGAAGAGTTTACCATATCTTTCTTAAATAGATTCTTTCCATTAAAGTTGAGAAAGGCTAAAGTGTTAGAATTTATTAATTTGAGGTAAGGCAACATGAGTATGAGGGAGTATTCTCTCAAGTTTACTCAGTTAGCTAGATATGCTCCTTATGTAGTAGCTGATAATAGGTCCAAGATGAGTAAGTTTATGTCTGGTGTGTCTGATAGTGTGGTCAGGGAGTGTAGGACCGCAATGTTGATTAATGAGATGGATTTGTCTAGGCTGATGGTCCATGCTCAACAGATAGATGAGCAAAAGATTAAGGAGAGAGAGAGAGAGGAAACACGAGAGCTAGGACAGGTAGATTTAATTTTAATCAGCCAAAGTCAGAGGGTGGTAACCATCCTTAATTTCATCAGAGGTCTTCAGCCCCA
>NW_025851469.1:966-1832 GCF_002878395.1 Capsicum annuum
CTCTAATCCATTTCTTCCTTTCGTTTATAGAACATGCCTTCCAAGAAGAATGAAAGAAGAATAGGAACTCAACCAGCCCCTCAGCCCATCCAGGCAGATCCTCTGAATGAGCATGTGTCTCATGTAGAATTCAGGTCTGCATTCACTACTCTAGTAAACTCTGTAGTAGCACAGAATAAACGGCTAACCATTGTTTCATCTAACCCAGTGGCCAATACTCCTACAACTAGAATTTAGGATTTCAGTCGGATGAATCCTTCTTCTTTCATGGGATCTAAGTCTGAAAAGAATTCACAGGAATTCTTAGATATGGTTTAGAAGGTCACGGAGGCTATGGGGGTGACGTCTAGTCAAAGTGCCGAGTTGGCTGCATATCAATTGCAGGATATAGACCATACTTGGTTTAAGGAGTGAAAAGTTGATAGAGGTGTTGATACAGGGCTTATAGAATGGGAAGAGTTTACCATATCTTTCTTAAATAGATTCTTTCCATTAAAGTTGAGAAAGGCTAAAGTGTTAGAATTTATTAATTTGAGGTAAGGCAACATGAGTATGAGGGAGTATTCTCTCAAGTTTACTCAGTTAGCTAGATATGCTCCTTATGTAGTAGCTGATAATAGGTCCAAGATGAGTAAGTTTATGTCTGGTGTGTCTGATAGTGTGGTCAGGGAGTGTAGGACCGCAATGTTGATTAATGAGATGGATTTGTCTAGGCTGATGGTCCATGCTCAACAGATAGATGAGCAAAAGATTAAGGAGAGAGAGAGAGAGGAAACACGAGAGCTAGGACAGGTAGATTTAATTTTAATCAGCCAAAGTCAGAGGGTGGTAACCATCCTTAATTTCATCAGAGGTCTTCAGCCCCA
>NW_025851470.1:0-2458 GCF_002878395.1 Capsicum annuum
TGGTCTGGCAAGGGCCTTCCACTCAACATTGAGGTATGTTGTCTTTCATTTCAGAGCAGTACCAAGTATGGTTAGGAAGTAGTACTGTTGTATGCTAGTTTATTACAAGTGTTCAAGTTTCAAGAATATTTTTAAGTTAGTATTTATAAATCTCGTTCAATGTCATGAGAATATTGTCCTAAATGGTTCTGTTGCAAGGGCATGGAGCTTGATCTTCTCTCTTTGGATTCTGTTGCATGATTCGCAGAAGCATGGAATGTCCGCATGGCACCATTACATGTTCTCATCAATAATGCTGGCATATTTTCGATTGGAGGTTAGTGTGGAATTAGATTCTTCTTGTTAATTGATATTAACCAAAATGTCCAATCTTTTTGTGCGATATTTTAGGTTTGATACCTCAAGACAAAAGGTTTCAGCTACATCATAAAGCCTTTTGTACTTAAAGATGAAAAATAAAAGCCTGCCGTTTCTTACTTGATATCCAATTTTAATCTGTCAAATGGCATAGTGTTGCATCTTTAAGTGTTTTCATCATGTGGTCAAGTTTTCTGTTTGTCTCCTTAGTTTTAAAGTGTTTGGTATATGTGGAGCTTTATAGAAACATATGTTTCCATGTAACTAAGCCTCTGAAAATCAAGGCATTAAATCTTTAAATGTGATATGTTAGTGTATATGTCAAATCATTTAAGAGAAGAGTTAGCGTTTATGTCAGATGCATGCAACACCAAGCACATCAGTGATTGATTTTTATTCTACATGGTTGTAGAATTTTTCCAGAGTTGAGACTTGAGATGATGGTGAATCTTAAATGGTCTATCACCAGCTTCAGACAGGTCGTAAATTATGGAATTCACTAGGGCTCGAATCTTTAATGGTCTGTCACCAGTTTCAGACAGGTCATAAATTATGGAATTCACTAGGGCTACCTGGTAAATGTGAAAGATGATTTATGATTTATGTCAAATAAGAACTTCAACAAAGTTTTAAGATTTCCACTTTTTGGTATTGTTCTTGTATGCGCGGGCGGGGGGGGGGGGGGGGGTATGCCCTTTCTTATAAAATTCTATTACTTGATCAGTGTGAGAAATTGTATTTACTTTGTTACTTGCTTGATATGGATAAAATGAAGGATATCTCATGTCTGATTCTGAAGTGGAAGGCATGTAACAGAAACATATGGGTCTTTAACTGGATAATCACCTACTCATGCTTACATCTTATGTGTTCAGTTCAAGCATGATTTATAGTGTTGGTGCTTTTTCCTCTTTGGCTTGCATCATCACGTTTTCCTTTGGTATTGCACTAATGCTGGGCTAGTGTGGGTGCATTTAGCAGTTTACACAGGCACAATTCATGGTGTGTGCAATAGAAATATTGGTACAACTTTTTATCCGTTTTCTCCTTTAGATTGAATCGGAATGATTGATAGCTGAGCGAGTGCACATGCTTTAATCTGGAAACCTGTGAGACTTTGCTTCTGTGCTGTCTAACTTAAGCCAATGAATTGTGTTGTTTTCTACAGAACCACAGAAGTTTTCAAAAGATGGGTATGAAGAACACATGCAAGTGAATCATCTAGCTCCGGCTATGCTTTCCATATTGCTTTTACCATCACTTATTAGAGGTTCTCCAAGCCGAATTGTTAATGTGAACTCTACTGTAAGTCTAGCAATATGCCCTCACTACAGATGGATATGTTATATACTCAGTTGTTTTTCCCACTTTCGGCATTCAGTTACTGCTTTAAATGATCCCCTTTTTTCCATGATATGGATACTTTAAAATAAGTTGCAAACTGAAGTATCAGCATTGGTGAAAATGTTTTATCTAGTATGCATTAATTTGAAACAGTATAAACCATAAGCTTGGTCAAAGCAATGATATACAGCAATTTGGGGGTGATTCAGCATAGAATTCATTATTTCAGCCCTTTCCTTTTGGAAGCCTTTGCTTTTCTCATGAACAGCCCGAGCAGAAAAGGTATTTTACTGCTTGGGAAATTGAAGTTGTCTGTCCTACATCTCTGTCCTTTAAGATTCATGGTGTACGTGTTAATAATATATAAGGGAAAAAAAATTACATACTATTAGGACTTGGAAGGGGAGCCTTGGAGTAACTCGTAAAGTTGCTACCATGTGACCAGGAGGTCATGGGTTCAAGCCGTGGAAACAGCCTCTGGCAGAAATACAAGGTAAGATTGCATACAATAGACCCTTGTAGTCTGGCCCTTCCCTGGACCCACATATGGCGGGAGTTTTTGTGCACTGGACTATCCTTTATACTATTAGGACCTGCTGGTCTTTGCTGCATAATGGCACGAGTAGGTGGATTAAGAGTAATTTTGACTTGAAGTTTCAATAACTGTGGGATACCCTTAAAGTTTATCGGCTTGAACTTTTCCTTTTGGCCAATTTCTTTGGGGCGTCAATTATTGTTTGATTTACGCATCCCATTT
>NW_025851471.1:0-4426 GCF_002878395.1 Capsicum annuum
TGAGGAGGGTAACTATACGCAAACCATATTGCTATCACGGGGTCAGGAAAGGGCAAAGTATACGCAGGTCTTATCAAATTCCACAATCAAGGTCTAGGGAGCGTAAAACGTACACAAACCTTACCACTACCATGAGGTCTGGGGAAGGTAAAGTATACACAAATCTTATCAAATCCCACAATCGAGGTTTGAGAGGATTAAAGTATACGCAAAGTTTACCACTACCATAAGAGTAAAGTATACTCAAATCTTATCACTACCACGAGGTCTGGAGAGAGTAAAGTGCAATTGAGGTATGGGAAGGTCGGGGAGAGTAAAGTGTACGCAATTGAGGTATGGGAAGGTCGGGGAGAGTAAAGTGTACGCAGAGGCTATTTTTGAAAAACACCAAAAGGCCACAACAGAGAAAATTGGAGATGCGGGGTATCGATCCCCGTACCTCTCGCATGCTAAGCGAGCGCTCTACCATCTGAGCTACATCCCCATGTGCTTTTCAGGCAACATGTTTACTGATATCTCATTCAATTGGATGATAATTAAAGTAACGGAGGTTCTATGCAGATAAGCTAAAATTAAGTAAATAAAATAGGAAGATAAATCTTTGATAAATTTGCTTTCGAGAAACGTATAAGAAAACATGATGACACAGTGCGACTATATATATTTTAGACAGATGTTATTTTGTAGAATTATACTGGATATATTGTTGTTTTTGATAATGAAATAATATAACTAAAAGCTATGTAGAATTTTATTAAAGAGTGTCAAAATATAAAAATGTAAACGTACAAACAAATAATGGGAATTCAACTAGAAGAATATGTATGCATAAAAAAAATAGAAAAATTACATAATCCCACGACTTATTTTTACTAAACTACATAAAATTTATATCTGTTATAAAACAAGAAAGAACAAGAAGAAGAGTAGAGAGAATAGAGAGAGTAATTCTTATTTCTTCTCGAGGGATGAGAGATCATTAGATTGTGAATACAATGAACAAAACCCTCTATTTATAGGAAAAATTTACTCCTAGTCTGAGTAAAAGACAGATGCTTCAAATCCTAATAGATATCAAGTAGATCTTGATAAACATTCACTATAATGTAAATACATTTATAACACTCCTCCTTGAATGTCTAATTGGTATATAATGTGCCTCCTTAAAACCTTGCTAGAAAAAATCCAGTAGGAAAAAAATCTAGTGAAGGAAAGAGAGTATACATCTCTAATAATACGCATTTCGGCTGCCTCATTAAAAACCTTACAAGAAAAACCAGTGGGACAAAACCTCGTAAGGGAAAAAGAGTACAACGCATATTAACTCCCCCTAATGAGAACATCCTTGAACTTTTGCATCCCGATCTTGTGCAACATCTTCTTGAAAGTTGCAATGGGAGAAGATTTGATGAATAAATCAGTTTGAACGAATCTTTTGCACGTTAATATCATCATTCTTTTGTAGCTCATGTATGTAGAAAAGTTTTGGCAAAATGTTCTTCGTTCTATCTCCATTTATGAATCCTCCCTTAAGATGTGCTATTTATACTGAATTATCTCTGTATAAAATTGTGGGTAGATTATCATATTTCATACCACATTTTTCTCGAATGAGATGTATCATGGACCTCAACCATACACATTTTCAGCTTGCTTCATGAATAGCTATATCTCAGTATGATTCGATGAAGTGGCTACGATAGACTGCTTTGTATATCTCCAAGATATGGCAGTACTACCACATATAAACGCATAGCCTATTTGAGACCGAGCTTTATGCGGGTCAGATAAGTACCCAACATCAGCATGACCAATAAGATCAGGACTACAATCTTTAGAATAAAACAAGCTCATGTGTTTTATCCCATTTTGATGTCTCATAGTAGGAGCAGAAATATACCTTGCTAACAAATTAACTGAAAAGGCTATAGGCCTTGTAGTATTTGTAAGGTACATGAGTGCATCAATTGCACTAAGATATGGTATTTCATAATCAATCCAATTCGATATATTTCGAATTTCAGCAAATAATTTACTGCTTTGAAAACTCTCCAAGAGTTTCAATGATGTTCAAGCAATAAGCTTATACAATATAAGGATTATAAATAAGTTTCCCAGAAACTTTTATGGGTTCAAAGTGTTTGAAGCATATAAAAGTTTTTCACATAAGTTTTGTCAAGTGAAAATATTCAATATTTCATGAGTGACATCTTCAAATATCTGGACTGCAAATCAAATAAGTTTAATACTTACCAAGATGAATCCTTTCATGTCACTTGATAAATGTTTCTACGTCAGCATGCTTAAATAAACATAGAATTTAGATCCTCGTAATCTTTCATAATATTACGCCAATATTGTGTCAAAGATATTGATGATATATCATTTTGTATCGGTTCACAATGCGCCATAACATTTTGAGATCTCATCACTTCATTATTTTCAGGTACATGAATCTCTCGTAAGGTTTCATGAAGTGGTATGTCATAGGCTCTCAAAATGTTATGTCGCTTGCGTTTAATATGAGAAGTTCAGCATTTGACTTGAATTATCTTTTGGATGAGGATATAGTGATAATTCCTAACATATTTCATAGCGCTTATAATCTCCCCATTATATTAGAAAAATTAACATACATCCTCTACTTCTTTGAGAAATTCATCGTTGTGCATTATGGTATATTCATTAATCGTATACTGCACATTAATATTATTAGATGGAATAATTGGTTCCCGACCTTGAACCAATTGAGAGGGAAGAAATAATCATAATTTATTGGTCTAATGCATACAAATGCTATTGCAATATATCATATTTCAGACCAATACATTAAGTTTTGTTCTCATTAACAATGGTTTAGATATTTATCGAAGATATTCAATGCTAAACCATCATCACAAGATAAATTATCTTGATCACACAATCTAAAAATTATGCTCACTTTGTATTGAATAAGTAACTTTATGAATGTCAAACTTAGGTTGACCATGAATGTACATGTGATCATCTTATTGATTCATCTTTTCAACATATCACATGATAGGTGAACGGGTCCTTATTTACCTTTTATTCCTTTTCAGATTTACGGAATTCAATCTTAACATTAGTTGGTCCAACCAACTTATCATGAGAACAAACGACATAAACAATTCTCGATGAATCTTCTTGTTCTTCAATACATGCCTAATATTCAATATGCATATCTTCAAGATGTCACATCGTTCATATCAATTTATGAACTTTTATTCTAGTAAACTCCAAGTTTACCATGGCATGTACTTTTTTCTTCAGTGAATTTCAGATTTACTATTAAATGAATAAATTTCAGATTTACTACTTTAGAAGTAGATTTCGAAATAACTCTTCTCAGTTATTCTGCCTCATTCAGAGGTGAGTTGTGATACCATCACAATCAAGTACACGTTTGCATTAATAAGCTTCTCATTCCCTAGGAATGGAATGTAATCGTCTCTTAAGCCTATCAAATTATGATAGCTTATAACCTCTTTCAAGATTTTGCTACTTCAGAAGCAAATCGAGGCATACATATGATGTAGAGAATTTTTCTCTATCATATCTTATGATCATAATATGCGTGTGAAAATATCATCACTTTTGATAATCATAATCATATTGCCCCTTTACGCTTATATTCGTGCATTCAATCACTTGTCTCCTTTCAGACATATTATGCACTGCTGCCACATACACCTCAAGAATGAAGTAAATTGTTATATTTCAGACTTATCATATATTGCTACCACATTCACTTCATGGAATGGAGCATATTCAATGGGTCGGATTTCATGACTTTTCACCAAATACCCACTATTTTACCTTAGCCATCATAGTATCATCAGTATGGTGCATTGAGATTCAAACTCAATGTCTTATCCATATAAAGGCGTCTTAGGCATAAATCAATGGGACTTGAACCCAACATCTTATTTTCATAGTGTATACATTCATACCGTGCTTTTGGGATGATGACCATCTTCAAGTGGTCAAATCTTTCTTTTAGGATATTCCACAAAACAAATGAATCCTTAGTAGTAAGGTATTCAATTTTCAAAATTTCATCAAGATGATGACGCAAGCAAATCATAGCCTTAGCACAATTTTGATTAGATGTTGTATTTTTTTCTTTATGACGTCTCCAAGACCCATAACATATAAGTGGATTTCAACATCCAACACCCGTGAGAGGTAGTTCTTGCTCGAGGCAACGAACTCAAGTTTTGTAAAATTATTAGTCATATGAAAAGAAATAAAATAAAATAATACCTAGTAAAATAAAGACTTACCTTTTAAAGGTCATATATGGATTATGAAGATAGAACGATAACCTTTTTCTTTTTTTTTTCTTTCAATCAAAACTTTACCTGACATCTCTTCCTTTTATCGTAGAATAAGTTCTCATGATAGA
>NW_025851472.1:0-617 GCF_002878395.1 Capsicum annuum
CTCCAACTGATATTCAGAGCTTCTTGGGTTTGGCGGGGTATTACAGAAGGTTCGTAGAGAGTTTTTCTTCCATAGCTGCTCCGCTTACTAAACTAACTCAGAAAAAGATGAAGTTTTTGTGTGAAAATAGTTTTGAGAAATTGAAGGACAAGCTGACTAGTGCTCTTATTTTGACCCTTCCTGAGGGTGTAGATGATTTTGTGGTTTATTGTGATGCGTCCCATATGGGACTTGGTTGTGTATTGATGCAGTGTGGTAAGGTGATAGTTTATGCATCTAGGCAGTTAAAGGTACATGAGCGTAATTACCCCACTCATGACTTAGAGTTAGCAGCTGTGGTATTTGCACTTAGAATCTGGAGGCACTATCTCTATGGAGTGCATGTTGATATTTATACTAACCATAAGAGTTTATTGTATATTTTCTCACAAAAAGAATTAAACCTCAGGAAGAGGCATTGGATGGAGCTTTTGAAAGACTATAATGTGAGTCTTCATTACCATTCGGGCAATGCAAATGTTGTAGCCGATACCCTCACCAGGTTGTCTATGGGCAGCCTTTCTCATGTAGAAGAAGGAAAGAAAGAGATGGTGAAGGATATTCACCACCTTGCAAAT
>NW_025851472.1:717-1334 GCF_002878395.1 Capsicum annuum
CTCCAACTGATATTCAGAGCTTCTTGGGTTTGGCGGGGTATTACAGAAGGTTCGTAGAGAGTTTTTCTTCCATAGCTGCTCCGCTTACTAAACTAACTCAGAAAAAGATGAAGTTTTTGTGTGAAAATAGTTTTGAGAAATTGAAGGACAAGCTGACTAGTGCTCTTATTTTGACCCTTCCTGAGGGTGTAGATGATTTTGTGGTTTATTGTGATGCGTCCCATATGGGACTTGGTTGTGTATTGATGCAGTGTGGTAAGGTGATAGTTTATGCATCTAGGCAGTTAAAGGTACATGAGCGTAATTACCCCACTCATGACTTAGAGTTAGCAGCTGTGGTATTTGCACTTAGAATCTGGAGGCACTATCTCTATGGAGTGCATGTTGATATTTATACTAACCATAAGAGTTTATTGTATATTTTCTCACAAAAAGAATTAAACCTCAGGAAGAGGCATTGGATGGAGCTTTTGAAAGACTATAATGTGAGTCTTCATTACCATTCGGGCAATGCAAATGTTGTAGCCGATACCCTCACCAGGTTGTCTATGGGCAGCCTTTCTCATGTAGAAGAAGGAAAGAAAGAGATGGTGAAGGATATTCACCACCTTGCAAAT
>NW_025851473.1:0-8802 GCF_002878395.1 Capsicum annuum
TAGTGTCAGTTATTCTATCTCATGCATGTATTCTCACGCTCATGATATTTAGCCATTTGTTATTATTGTTCATGCATATGAAACCCATGTATTTAGCCTTTCTCACATGCATACTAGTACATTCATTCATACTGACACATTAACGCTATGGTGTCTTATACCATAGGTTTAGAGACACGAGCTTCAAATCAGCAGTAGATTCCAGTTTCAGCCGTCAGAGTTAGAAGTGAGTCCTCATCCTTTGAAGACATGATGATTTCTCCATTTTCTCATTAATTAGTTTATTAGTTGGGGTTAGTTGGGTACATGTACCATCAACTCCTTACTCATTTAGACAGTCATGTTTAGAGGCTTTCCAGACTATCAGACTTTAGTATTTTCAGTCCTGTTTTGGGTTTTCTTTTACCCCACACAGATGTTATATTATTTATATTATGTTCAGCTTTGAACCTTACGGCCTTTCAGGTCTTGTTTCTATATTATTCAATATTTTATGTAGTATACAGGTACAAATATCAGTCATGGGTTATCTTGTGGTCCTTCAGGGTCATGAGCACCATGTAGCATTTTGGGTACTGGATTTTGGGCGTTACAAACTTGGTATCAAAGCCTAAGGTTCAATAGTGTCCTAGGAAAGTCTAAAAGCCGCATCTAGTAGAGTCTTGTACATGGGTGTGTTGTGCGCGCCATTTATGTGCAGGAGGCTATAAGATGTTTTAAGAATAGTTTCCCTTCTTTCAATATTCATGTCATTCCAGTGAGCATAAATTCAAGTCAATCTCTCAGTTTAATCTGTTTCTCCTCTTGATTTTAGAACATGCCTCCCAAGAGAAGAACCCAACTTGTCCAAGAAGATCCCTTGGATGATCATGTTTCTCATGTGGAGTTCAAGGACACATTCACTACTCTTTCTCAGTTAATTTCTGCTCAGAATGAATGACCATCTATCATTTTCGCTAATCCAGTGGCCAATTCAGCTACAGCTAGGATTTGGGACTTCACCCAAGTGAATCCTCCAATCTTTCTCGGGTCTAAGTCAGATGAGGACCCTCAGGAATTTCTTAATCAAGTTCAGAAGGTGACAGACATCATGGGGGTGACTATTGTTGAGAGTGCTAATCTAGCTGTATATCAGTTACAGGATGTTGCTCATACTGGGTTCAAACAATGGAAATCAGAAAGGGCAAATGAAGCAAGGTTAGTTGAGTGGTAGGATTTTGCTTCTGCTTTCCTTGATAGATTGTTTCCCCTAGAGCATAGAGAAGCTAAGGTGCTAGAATTCATCAACCTTAGGTAGGACAACATGATGGTGAAAGAGTATTCTCTTAAGTTTACTCAATTAGCCAGATATGCCCCTCATGTGGTTGCAGCAAGGCAAGGATGAGTAAGTTTATTTCATGGGCAAATAATAGTGTGGTTAATGAGTGCAGATCTACCATGCTAAATAGTGACATGACTTTAGCCAAGCTTATGACTCATGCTCAATAGATAGAGGAGCAAAAGATTAATATGAGAAAGAAGTAGAATAAGAGAGCAAGGATAGGTAGTTTCAACTTTACTCAGCCTAAATCAGAAGAAGGAAACCGTTCTCAGTTTTGCCCTAAGTCATCAGTTCCAGCTCCTTCTTCATCCAGTGCTCCAGTTCCTAAGTTCAGAGAGGGTAAAAAAGATAGAGCACCATGCTCTAAGTCTCAGGGCAGTGTTAGTTGTGCCCGTACCTATCCTCTTTGCCAAACTTATGGCAAGCACCATCATTGTATTTGTAGAGCTGGCAGTGGTATTTTTTTCGGATATGGCAAGCTAGGCCACAGAGTTAGAGACTGTCCTCAGCCAGGTCCTCAGGGTCCACAGAACCATTGCTCAGCTCAATCCAATCGCGTAAATCAATAGGGTGCCACCTCCAGCGCTACTAGTGGGCAGCACCCAAATAGACTCTATGCTCTCCAATCTCGACAGGATCAGAAAAATTATCCTGATGTAGTTACTGGTACGTTATAGATCTTTCATGTGCATGTTTATGCTTTTCTAGATCCAGGAGCTTCCTTGTCTTTTGTTACTCCATATATAGCAGTTGATTTTGTAATCAGTCCCAAAATTCTAGCAGAGCCCTTTTTAGTCTCTACTTCAGTAGGTAAAACCATCATAGCTTGGCAGGTATACAGGAACTGCCCGATTATGATATTTCAGAAAGTCACTTCAGCAGACTTAGTCAAATTAGAGATGACTAATTTTGATATCATTCTCAATATGGATTGACTTCATTCCTGCAATGCCACAGTTGACTGAAGAAATAAAATAGTTTAGTTTCAATTCCCAAATTACCCTTCCCCTGAAGGGAAGGGTAGTGTATCCACTTTCAGAGGTCAGCTTGTTTCCTACCTTTGGGAAAGAAAAATGATATCTAAGGGATATATCTACCATCTCATTCATGTTAAGGATTCCAGTTTTGACACTCCCAGTCTTGAATCAGTTCTATTTGTAAATGAATATTTAGATGTTTTTCCTGAAGATCTTCAGGAATTCCTCCCGAAAGAGAAATAGACTTCGGTATTGATCTTCTACCAGATACTCAGCCCATATCTATTCTTCCATGCAGAATGGAACCTATAGAACTCAGAGAATTGAAAGAACAGTTGAAGGATCTCTTAGATAAGGGATTCATCAGACCTAGCATTTTCTCATAAGGCGCACCAATCTTATTTGTGCAAAAAGAAAGACGGTTCTCTCAAGATGTACACTGATTACCATCAGCTCAATAAAGTCATGGACAATAACAAGTATCCTCTTCCCAGAATAGATGACTTGACCGACCAATTTTAGGGTGGCAGCTACTTCTCTGAGATAGACCTCAGATTCGATTACCATCAGCTCAGAGTTAGAGAACGTGATATTCCAAAAATAGTTTTCCAAACTCGGTATGGTCACTTTGAATTTCTAGTCATGTCATTTGATCTTACTAATGCCCCAGCCACTTTCATGGACTTGATGAACCATGTGTTCAAGCAGTACTTGGACATGTTTGTCATAGTCTTTATAGATGATACTTTGGTCTATTCCTGCAGTGAGCGAGATCATGGAGACCATCTCAGAATTGTACTTCAGACTCTCAGAAATCATCAGTTGTTCACCAAATTTAGTAAGTGTGAATTTTTTCTAAGGTCAGTAACATTTCTTGGGTACATCATTTCCGATGATGGCATTAGAGTAGATCCTTAAAAGACCAAAGCAGTAAGAAAATGGCCCAGACCTATCTCTCCATCAGATATCAGGATTTTCTTAGGTTTGGCTAGCTATTACAGACATTTTATTGAGGGATTTTGTTTTATTGCATCCCTTATGTCCAGATTGACTTAGAAAAAAGTCAAATTTTAGTGGTCAGATCCTTATGAGAAGAGTTTTCAAGAATTGAAGACTCGACTCACCTCAGCTCCAATCTTAGAACTTCCATATGGTTCAGATGGGTTCATGGTGTATAGTGATGCATCCAAAGTAGGTTTGTTTTGTGTCCTCTTTCAGCATATTAAGGTCATATCCTACGCCTCCAGAAAGCTTAAACCCCACGAGAAGAATTATCCTACTCATGATCTGGTGTTAGCAGCCGCGGTATTTGCCTTGAAGATTTGGAGGCAATACCTATACGGTGTTCATTTTGATGTGTTCATAGATCATAAGAGCCTCTAGTATGTCTTTTCTCAGAAATATCTCAATCTTTATTAGAGAAGGTGGTTAGAGCTCTTGAAAGATTATGACATGAGCGTCCTTTATTATTTAGGAAAGCCCAACGTAGTGGCCGACGCTCTCAGTAGACTATCCATGGGTAGTGTTGCTCATGTTGAGGACAGTAAGAAGAAGTTAGCTCATGAAGTCCATCAACTTTCCAGATTAGGTATCCGCTTATTCGATATAGAGAAGGGTGATATATGGGTTCAGAGTAGTTCAAAATCATCTCTAGTTTCTGAGGTAAAAGAAAAGCAAGATAGAGATCCCAACTTTGTCAAGTTGAAAAAGTCAGTCCATAATAAAAAAGTAGAGGTTTTCTCCCAAGGGGGATATATTGTTCTTCATTGTCAGGGTCGTATCTATGTTCCAGGTGTAGATGACTTAAGGCAGCAAATTCTTATAAAAGCGCATAGTGTACGCTACTCTATTCATCTAGTGGCCACTAAGATGTACTATAATTTATGGGAAGTCTATTGGTGGAGTGGGATAAAGAGAGATATTGTAGAGTTTATAGCTATGTCGCTATACATGTCAGCAGGTTAAGATAGAGCATCAGAAACCTAGTGGTCATATGCAGGAGTTCGTTATTCCTACTTAAAAGTGGGTAAACGTGGACTTCATGATAGGTTAGCCTCAAACTCATCATTAGCATGATTCAGTCTGGGTCATTATCGACCGAATGACTAAATTAGCTCATTTCCTTCTAGTTCATACCTCTTATTTAGCCGACGATTATGCCAAACTCTAAATTAAGGAGTTGTTCAGATTGCACGGTGTTCCATTATCTATTATATCAGATAGAGGTACCCATTTCACCTCTTATTTCTGGAAAGCATTCCAAAAGGGTCTTGGTATCCAAGTTCATCTCAGTATAGCCTTTCATCCTCAGATAGATGGTCAAGCAAATGGGGCCATTCAGACTTTAGATTATATGCTAAGAGCATGTGCAATTGATTTCAAAGGTAGTTGGGATGACCACTTGCCTTTGATTGAGTTTGTATACAATAACAACTATTATTCCAGTATTCGGATGGCTCTATTCAAAGCTCTCTATGGTAGGAGATATGGATCTCCAATTGGTGAGTTTGAATTTAGTGAGGCCTCAGTCATAGGGCCTGACTTGATATTCAATACCTTAGAAAATTCCAGTTGATTAGAGAAAGACTTTGGGCTGCTCAGAGCCAACAGAAGTCTTATGCAGATGTTCGTAGAACGGATCTCAAGTTTGATATTGGTGACCATGTCTATCTAAAGATCTCTCCCATTAAGGGAGTGAAGAGATTCATCAAGAAGGGAAAGCTCAGTCCCCGATATGTCGGTCCCTTCAAGATTCTCAGTCGCTTTGGTAAAGTAGCTTATGCGCTTGAATTGCCTTCAGATCTAGCCTTAGTTCATCCAGTCTTCTATGTCTCTTTTCTCAAGAAGTGCATAGGGGACCCATCAGTTGTAGTCCCTAATCAGAGCATAGATATTTAGAATAGCCTCTCTTATGAAGAGATTCCAGTTGAAATTCTAGACTATCAGATTTGTAGACTAAGGAACAAAGAAGTCCCTCTAGTTAAAGTTTTTTGGAAAAATTAGTCTGGAAAGGGAGCTTCTTGGGAAGAAGAAACGGATATGCATACCAAGTATCCTCACTTCTTCTCCTCCAACTTAGACCAAGCTCAAGGTAACAGTTCTCCTTAAGCTTACTTAGTTTCATGTTTGGTGTTTATCACAAACTTGGTATCAAGTACCTTTGCATATTCAGTCATGCATACATGTATTAGTTCAGTTATATAATTATGCATCAGACATGCATTCTCATTGTGAGAAAACTTGTTCCTCAGAAGACTCAGTTATGCATTTATGAATTAGTTACGCATACATCAGATATGCATGTTCAGTATTATACGTTCAGCTTGTCATTCATGTCAGTCATGTGATCATGTTCCAGTTATTCATATTCAGTTAATGTTTAGCTTATTGTTTCCCCTCTCAGTCAGTCTTATTCCAGGATAAATGTTCTCAAGGGAGAGATATTGTAATACCTGTGCCTTTTTCCTAGCTTGAAATCATCTCAAGGATGTTAGAACTTGATTTCAAATATGAATCCCATTTTGTACATGTAGTATTTTAAAGATTTTTACTTTCTATCACGTGGGATATTTAATAAGTTTTCCATCGATATAAAATTTTCCTAAATCCGATAATCGGGAAAGAAGTTATGACTATTTAAAGTTTACCCCCGTAAAACAGCGCCATATCGGTCTGTGTCGCGCCACACCACAAGCTAATATGGAAATTGTCCAATTTTAGTGTCTTAGCGTGATTTCTCCCACAAAGTGCCAAAGTTCTATGTCACAAAAGAAGGGACAACACGATGGCTCTGCGTCGCGCCATTCCTCAATTTCCTATTGTCAAAATCCAGTGACACGGTGCAATGGCGCTGTGTCACACCATGGGTCCAATTTGAGAAATTTTACTGAAATTAAATGATGCATCCAGGGTTAAAAGGGTTAACTTCTCACCCCTATTTAAGCCCTTTAACACGTGATTCAGCCACTCTTCACCCAAAATATGCTAGTTTCTCTCAAGTTTCTCTCAAGAACAAACTAGGATTTTCATAAAATATTCAATCTTCACGAAATCATGAACTAATGTATGTGTTGTGTTCATTCATGGATTCCTTCCATCCATGAAGCTCAAGAACCTTGTTTTTATCTATAAATCATGGTATTTATGTCGTGGGTAATTTGTAATCATGTTATTAACGTTGATTGATTTCAAAGTTGGAATTTGTGTGTGATTATCATGATATTATGTTACCATGCAAGATAAAATCCATGAATTTATTTGCTTATGATGTGTAATTTGATGAACTCACTTATGCCCTAGGTTGTGCATGCAAGGTGGTTGATAAAATGCTTGACAGAGTAAAAATCATGCTTTATAGCTCAAGTCATAAGCTAAATGTGACATATTTGTCATATTCTTATGTTTAAATGGTTTTCATGCTATCGTTCTGAAATGTGTATGTTGTCGGAATGCCCATGATATTAGAATATGAGATTATGATGTGAATATCGGCATTCTCTTCCATGTTACATAGTATGATAACCCTGTACTTCAAGAATTCCACAACTTTTTAAATTATGTATTGTTGATGTGGCTCTTGTACTCGATAAAGTAATGCTTTGTTAGTTTCCTTCTACCGAGTCCTGGGGTACTTATACCCAAAACATTAGTTGTGTGCCTAGAGCCATGTCATGTTTTCATGATACTTTCAGTTAAACTATGAATCCTTAGACTTCAGACAGCCTTATGACTCAGGAAATCTCCATGATCTCATGAACTCATTCAGTTGTCAGATATCAGTAATATTCCACTAGTCAATGAAAATTCAGTAATTCAGTCTATGTTTAGTTCAGTTCAGTAAGTCATGTTTAGCGTCCATTCAGATGGGAGTAGAAATTAGCATCAAGTAAACCCAAGGATGCGAACTCACCTGTTATATGAGGGTGTGATTCTTAGAAGTAATCCTTGTATTCCAGAACTATGTAGCCAGCATAGGTTGAGACATCATAGCCTGTTATACGAGGGTATATAATGTGGCTTAACCTGTTATATGAGGGTTACCACCATTCTCATTAGAGGTACCTGTTATATGATGGTTACTCACATGTTGTCTTTACTAGTGGCGCGGTATTGACACCCTTCCAATCAGGGCACAGATTGGACCCCATCTCAGCTATTATAGCATATTTGGGGCATATCAGTTAGATGTTTACTTCCCATAGTTTTATGTTACAGAATCTGGACTATCAAATACAATCAATCAGTCTCATTAAAAGAACTTAGCTAGTTCTTCAGAATTCAGGACTGTCAGATACAGTTAACTCAGATACAGTACCGAACTCAGCTAGTTTCATCAAATTCAGGACTATTAGATACAGTCACTCATGTATCAGTTATCCTTATGTCAGTTATCAATATGTCATGTTATCAGTAGTCAGATTCAGTAATCATGTTATCATGATATTAGTGTCAGTTATTTTATCTCATTCATGTATTCTCACGCTCATGATAGTTAGCCAGTTATTATTATTGTTCATGCATATGAACCCCATGTATTTACCCTACCTAACATGTATACTAATACATTCAATCGTACTGACGCATTTGTGCTATGGGGTCTTATACCATAGGTTTAGAGATACGAGCTCCAAATCAGTAGTAGATTTCAATTTCAGCCGTCAGAGTTAGAAGTGTGTCCTCATCTTTCGAGGACATAATGATTTATCTATTATCTCATGAATTAGTTTATTAGTTGGGGACATGTCCTATAAACTCCTTACTCATTCAGATATTCATGTTTAGAGGCTTTCTAAACTATCATGTTTCCGACTTTAGTATTTTCAGTCCTTTTTTTGTTATTCTATTACCCCACACAGATGTTATATTATTCAGATTATGTTAAGTTTTGAACCTTACAGCCTTTCAGGTCATGTTTCTACCGTATTTAGTATTTTATGTAGTATACAGGGATATTAGTCATGGGTTAGCTTGTGGTCCTTCGGGGTCATGAGCACCGTGTAGCATTTCGGGTACCAGATTTGAGGCGTTACACCTATTCGTGCAAAAGAAAGATCGTTCTTTGTGAATGTGCATTGACTATCGCCAGCTGAATGAAGTTATGATCAAAAACAAATATACTCTTCCTAGAATTGATAACTTATTTGATAAACTCCAAGGTGTAAGTTATTTCTCAAAGATATACCTTAGGTCCAGCTATCTTCAGCTTAAATTAAGGGAATATGATATTCCAAAGGTAGCCTTTAGAACTCGTTATGGTCACTTTGAGTTTCTAGTTATGTCCTTCAGGCCAACCAATACCCCAGCAGCCTTAATAGACTTGATGAACAAAGTGCTCAAACGGTATTTGGACATGTTTGTCTTAGTCATTATAGATGATATTCTTGTCTACTCTTGTAGTTAGGATGACCATGTAGATCATCTTAGAATTGTCTTGC
The DNA here is from genome assembly GCF_002878395.1 of Capsicum annuum. Taxonomy (NCBI): domain Eukaryota; kingdom Viridiplantae; phylum Streptophyta; class Magnoliopsida; order Solanales; family Solanaceae; genus Capsicum; species Capsicum annuum. The sequence continues at coordinate 8,733 of NW_025851473.1, forward strand.
AAACTCTTAGAGATCATCAATTGTCCGCCAAATTTAGCAAGTGTGAATTTTGGCTAAGATCAGTAGCCTT
>NW_025851474.1:0-740 GCF_002878395.1 Capsicum annuum
TATTTTCATGAATGACTATTAATTTGTGCGCTAAAAAATATTTTTTTAAGAGTTTAAGTGTTGAATGTTTGTGTTTGAAAAAGATAGCTATATATTAAAGAGAAAAGACATATTTTCCCCCCTGAACTTGTCTTCCAAACTCACTTTAGCACTTAAACTTAACTTCCGTTTATTTACCCCCTTAACATCTTTAAAGTGTATTTGTTTGACCCCTAAAGCTGACGTGGCATTTTTAAAAAAAAAAGGGGCGCGTTTATTTATTAAAAAAATTAATTTCAATAATGTTATATTTAAAATATAATTAAAAAAATTAAAATAAAAATAAAAAATGGACATTTTTTTCTTCTTTCTTCTTCAAACCATCATCAACAATAACACCCAAACCTCCATTAACAACCTCAAATTTTTTTCACTTTCCTCCATTAACAACACCACCCAAGAACAACACTTTCCTTTAATTTTTTTCACTTTCATCTATTAATACCACCCAAGAACAAACATGAAAACACTATTAAATAACTTTCTCCATTGAACACCATCCCAACCTTCAATCCAACTTCCTCAAAATTTAGAAAAAAATTAAATTAAATTGATGATTTTATTTTTGAATCACTTATCATTAATGAGATTTCTTTTGATTTTTACTTTTGAATTTTTTTGTTAGTAAGACAATTTGAAAAAATTAATTTTAACTTGATGAAAGTATTTTTGTGTTTGAATAAGAAAGAAGAGGGGAGGGT
>NW_025851474.1:840-1580 GCF_002878395.1 Capsicum annuum
TATTTTCATGAATGACTATTAATTTGTGCGCTAAAAAATATTTTTTTAAGAGTTTAAGTGTTGAATGTTTGTGTTTGAAAAAGATAGCTATATATTAAAGAGAAAAGACATATTTTCCCCCCTGAACTTGTCTTCCAAACTCACTTTAGCACTTAAACTTAACTTCCGTTTATTTACCCCCTTAACATCTTTAAAGTGTATTTGTTTGACCCCTAAAGCTGACGTGGCATTTTTAAAAAAAAAAGGGGCGCGTTTATTTATTAAAAAAATTAATTTCAATAATGTTATATTTAAAATATAATTAAAAAAATTAAAATAAAAATAAAAAATGGACATTTTTTTCTTCTTTCTTCTTCAAACCATCATCAACAATAACACCCAAACCTCCATTAACAACCTCAAATTTTTTTCACTTTCCTCCATTAACAACACCACCCAAGAACAACACTTTCCTTTAATTTTTTTCACTTTCATCTATTAATACCACCCAAGAACAAACATGAAAACACTATTAAATAACTTTCTCCATTGAACACCATCCCAACCTTCAATCCAACTTCCTCAAAATTTAGAAAAAAATTAAATTAAATTGATGATTTTATTTTTGAATCACTTATCATTAATGAGATTTCTTTTGATTTTTACTTTTGAATTTTTTTGTTAGTAAGACAATTTGAAAAAATTAATTTTAACTTGATGAAAGTATTTTTGTGTTTGAATAAGAAAGAAGAGGGGAGGGT
>NW_025851475.1:0-19680 GCF_002878395.1 Capsicum annuum
TTGACCCAGGTATTCCAAATTGGCAATCAGATTATTTTTGAAAAAATATGCTACTAATTTTTTTCACAACTTTATAAGAAGAAACTTTCACTCACCTGGGTAAATAATCATTATCAACTAAAATAAATTATGTCAATTATAAACAGGTGTCCATATCAAGTCAATGACATCCATTCCATAGGCTACTATAACGACCTAATGTTTGGTGATTTATGTGTAATATTTATTTTCATATGATTTGACCATTTTATCACTCCCCGTGATTGCATTATGGTATTTTTAGGGTGTAGAATGATTGGCATGGTTCCCAATACATTGCGGTGTAGTTTAAGTGAGATTATGATTTTGATGGTCTTAAAGGCTTATTAGTTGACTTCAGCAAACATCTTCTAATCTGTGAGTTAGATGGATAACAGACTATGCCAGTAGATCTAAAATGTTGATTTTAGGTTGGTAACATAGCTGGTATGATTTTACAGCTTTTATATATCATTTCGACTCTCTATATGAAAAGTTGTGAAATAGGTCTCAAGGGTCAATTTTGTGAAAATAACGTCTTTTAAAAAATATGGTATTGCCAATTTGTATGGAGCATCGAATTTAGTAGGATACATAGTTTATTTTCGTACTCCAGATTTTGGATGAATCCCGAATGGTCTGTGGACACTTGGAATTCTCTAAGTCTCTAACTGTTAGACTCACCTAAGTAAAGCAATGGTCGCTTACGCGACTTGGACTAATAGCCAAAATTTTGCCTAAGAGACATTAGATAAATAAAATCTTACCAAATCTCTTTACTCCCTTCATGGGAGAGATCTTTAGATAAATAAAATCACCAATCTCAAACTTGAGATCCTTTCTACAAATATTTGCATAAGACTTTTGTCGGCTCTGAGCAGCCCGGAGTCTTTCTCTGATCAACTGGACTTTCTCTAAGGTGTCTAATACCCAGTCACTGAGGCCTCACTAACTTTGAACCAACCAATTAGAGATCTACATCTCCTACCATAGAGATCTTCAAATAGAGCCATATGAATACTGGAATAATAGTTGTTGTTGTATGAAAATTCAATCAAAGCCAAGTGGTCATCCCAACTTTCCTTAAAATCAATTGCACACACACACAGCATATCTTATAAAGTCTGAATGGTCCATTCTGCTTGACCATCTTTCTTAGGATGAAAGGTTGTACTGAGATAAACTTGGGTACCAAGACCCTTTTCGTATGCTTTCCAAAAATAAGAGGTGAACTGGGTACCTCTGTCTAAGATAATAGATAATAAAACACCGTGTAATCTGACTAGCTCTTTGATGTAGAGTTTGGCATAATCCTCAGCTGAATAAGAGGTATGAACTGGAAGGAAATGAGCTGATTTGGTCATCCTATCTACAAATAGCCAACCTGAATCATGTTGACAATGAGTTTGAGGCAAACCTATCACGAAGTCCATGTTTACTTCTTTGCAAATCCAAGTAGGAATACTGAACTCCTACATGGACCCACTAATCTTCTAATGCTCTATCTTAACCTGCTAACATGTAGAGCACTTATCCAAAAACTCTGCAATGTCTCTCTTCATCCCACTCCACTAATAGAGTAGTGAAATTTTCAATAATTTCACTTTTTTCATGTGGAAAATTCAATAATCTTTCCATCGATATAAATTTTACCCAAATCCGACACCCGGGTGAAGAGTTAGAGCCTTTTTAGTGAGACAGTGTATCACCGGAACATCCAGCACATCGTGAAGATAGCTCAAATGGAAATTGTCAATTTCCAGGGTTGCTCCGCGATAGTGGCACATCGCGCAAAACTTCTAGGTCGTAGACAAGGTGGCAACTCGATAGCTCTGCGTCGTGCCACCGTGCAAATTCTTATTGGTCATTTTCTAGTGACTTGGCGCGATAGTGGTGCGTGGCGCCAAGGATGAAAATCAAGAAATTTTCTTGGAAATTAAAGACGTGTCCTATGGTTAAAAGGGTCAATTTCCCCACCCTATATAAGCCTTATAACACGAGATTTGGTCATAATTCAGCAACTTATACTCAATTACTCTCAAGAACAAGCCCTAGGGTTTTCATAGAAGGTTCAATTCCAAGGGAATTCATTGTCAAATTTCTAGAATCTCTCCGTCGATCTTCATGAAATCACGAACTAAGGTATGCGTAGTGTTCATCCACGGATCCCTTTCATTTGTCGAGTTCAAGAATCATGTTTTAAATAACCTATTGTGATTTGGTTAGTGTGATTTGATCATGTTCATGTTGATAGTTGTTATTTATGCTTCAAGATGGTATCCTGATGACTTTTCATGAAGTATGTGAGTTTATTGATTGAAAACCTATGAGTTTGGGTAGTTTTAGATTCTTAAATTGATGATTTCACCTATTCTATAAATTGTGAATGTAAGGTGTTTTATAAAATGCCTAGAATGATAGAATCATGTTCCTTATGACTCCATAGTATCTAAATGACAAGTCCATGCTAACCCTTATGATGAAACACAATTTACATGCTCTTGTTGTGTATTGACTGTTGTGTTATGCAACGTTCATGATATTAAAATCATGCAAGTATGTACATGTTATACGCATTCCCTCCATGATCATGACTAGGATAACCATGTGAAGCATGAAATCCCTTATTTATGGCATTATGAATTATGAACTTTATTCCTATGATCAAGAAGTAGTATGGATTGTTGATGTTGGTCATGTATTCAAGAAAGCCATGCCTTGTCAGTTTCCTTCTATCAAGTCCTGGGGGTACTTGTACCCAAAAAATATAGTTATGTGCCTAGAGCCATGTCATGTTTTCACGATACTCTCAGTCAAGCCATGTTCCATAGAAGCCAGTCAGCCATGTGACTCAGGAAATCTCAGAAATCTTATGAACTCAGTACTCAGTAAGATCAGTAATCTTATAAATTCAGTTAGTTATCAGATATCAATAGTATTTTATCAGTCGGTGGAATTTAGTAAACGTAGTCCATGAACAATCATTCAATCATGTTCAGTCTCTTCGGATAGGAGTATAAATTAGCATCAAGTGAACCCAATGATGGGAACACACACTGTCAGATGAGGGTATGATTCTTAGCAGTCATCCTTGTGTTCCAGAACTATGTAGCCAGCAAAGATTGAGACATCAACACTGTCATATAAGGGTTGATGAGGTGGATAAGCACTGTCAGATGAGGCACCACTATCCTCAATGACTGAAGAAGAAGGATAATAATGCAAAATTCAGTAAATTCATGGCAATGCTCAAGAAGTTGACAATAAATGTGCCTTTGGTTGAAGAACTTGAGCAAATGCCAGGATATACAAAATTCATGAAGGACCTTATAACTAATAAAAGAGTTGTGAGCTGAAAATTAGAGAAATATCTCCACCATTGCAGTGCTATCTCTATAAGGACCTTGGTGTAAAAGAAGCCAGACCCGGGTGCATTCACTATTCCCTATACAATCGGGACTATGGAATTCGCCAAGGCATTATGTGATCTGGGAGAAATTGTTAATTTGATGCCACTGACTATTTATAGAATGATGGGTCTGGAAAATCCCACACCCACCAACATGAGTCTCATGATGGAGGATAGGTCAGTAAAGTGACCTATTGGCATTCTGTATGATGTGTTGGTGAAGGTGTCCAACTTTATATTTCCTGCAGACTTCATAATTATGGATTTTGAGGTGAACTTCAAGGTGTCCATAATCTTAGGTCGACCTTTTCTCACAACTGGAAGTGTGTTGATTGATTTGAGAGCGAATGAGCTCTTATTAAGGATGAACGATGAAGTGGTACGGTTTGATGTGGGCATATCAATGAAGCAAGATGAAGAAATCAGTATGTTCTCAGTAGTTGATGTGTTTTATGAGGACGAACAAGATGTGTACATAGCTGAGCAACTTGTTATCAAACCTTTGGCCATAGTTATGATAAATTATGATAGTGAAGGCATCGGGGAGTATGAAGAGACAGTTTGTGCCTTGATAGGAATCGATTCATATCCTTATGAACCTAAAAAGTTGGACCTTGATCTGGGTAATCGACCAACACCACCAGCCAAGCAATCTATTAAGGAGCCTCCAGTGTTGGAATTGATAAAACTACCTGGAAACTTACAGTGCGTGTTTTTGGGCAGCAGGAACACGCTACCGGTTATTATTGCAGCTGATTTGGGTGAAAAACAGGTGAATGCACTTATTTTAGTACTTCAGAGGCACAAGAGAGCTATAGGGTGGACCATCGCAGATATTATTGGCAATCCCCTAGGCTTCTGCACGCATAAAATTCAATTTGAGAAAGATTTTATTCCAACCATAGAGCACCAGTGCCATCTTAACCCACCAATGCAAGAGGTGGTTAAGAAGGAGATTATTAAGTGGTTGGATACAAGAGTGGTTTACCCTATTTCTGACAGCAAGTGGGTGAGCCCAGTTTAATGTGTACCCAAAAAAGGGGGCATGACAGTGGTTGCTAATGAAAGGAATGAGTTGATTCCACTTAAGCCTATAACTGGGTGGAGATTTTTCATGGACTACCGTAAGATGAATTCTTGGACTCTGAAATACCACTTCCCGATGCCCTTTATGGACCAAAGACTTAATCAATTGGCTAAAGGGGGTGGTATTGCTTCCTATATGGTTATTCTAGATACAACGAATCTGCATTGCTCCTGAAGATCAGGAGAAGACGAAATTCACATGCCCCTATGGAATCTTTGCATTTAAGAGGATACCATTTGGGCTATGCAATGCCTCCACCACTTTTCAATAGTGTATGATTTCTATCTTCTCAAATATGGTGGAGAACACCATAAAGGTATTCATGGCTGATTTCTATGTGGTGGATGATTCATTTGAGACGTGTTTGGCAAATCTGAATCTAGCCTTGCAAAGATGTGTAGAATTTAATTTGGAGCTTCACTGGGGAAAATGCCATTTCATGGTAAAGGAGGGCATCATTCTCGGCCATAAAATTTTTGAAAAAGGGATAGAAGTGGATCGAGCAAAAGTGGAAGTAATTGAGAAACTACCACCTCCCATTTCAGTAAAGGGAGTGCTTAGTTTTCTTGGACATCTGGATTTTATCGGAAATTTATAAAAGACTTCTCAAAGGTTACAAATCCACTTTGCAAACTTTTGGAGAAAGAAATGAAATTTTCCTTCGATGATGAGTGCTTGAAGGCATTTGAATACCTTAAAAAAGCTGATTGTTATTGCAACTGACTAGCCAAACCCATTTAAGATCATGTGTGATGTAAGTGATGTTGCCCTTGGGGCTGTATTGGGACAAAAGAGGGGTAAAATATTTCATCCGATATATTACGCTAGCAAAGCACTGAATAGAGCACAAAAGAATTACACCGTCACTGAACTCAATAACGTCACGGTCAAGAACAAGTATCCTCTTCCCAGAATTGATGATTTTCTTAACCAACTTTAGGATGCTAGTTATTTCTCTAAGATAGACCTCAAATTAGGCTACTATCAGCTTAGAGTTAGAGAATGTGATATTTCGAAGATAGCTTTCCGTACTCGGTATGGTCACTTCGAATTTCTATCCATGTCATTTGGTTTTACCAATGCCCTATCCAATTTCATGGACATGATGAACCGTGTATTCAAGTAGTACCTGTACATGTTCATGATAGTCATTATAGATTACATCCTTGTTTACTCCTACTGTGAGCAAGACCATTCAAACTATCTCAAAATTGTTTTTCAGACTCTCAGAGATCATCAGTTGTTCGCCAAATTTAGTAAGTGCAAATTTTGGCTAAGGTCAGTAGCATTCCTTGGTCATATCATTTCCAGTGATGGAATTAGAGTAGATCCTCAGAAGACCAAAGCGGTAAGAAACTGGCCTCGCCCTGTCTCTCCATCAGATATCAGGAGTCTCTTGGGTTTGGCAGGCTATTACAGATGGTTTATTGAGGTATTTTCTTCTATTACATCCCCTATGTCCATATTGACTCAAAAAAAATTCAAGTTTTAGTGGTCAGATCCTTGTGAGAAGAGTTTTCAGGAATTGAAGACTCGACTCACCTCAGCTCCAGTTCTAGCTCTTCCAGATGGTTCAGATGGATTCATAGTATATTGTGATGCATCTATATTAGGTTTGGTTTGTGTCCTCATGCAGCATGGTAAGGTCATAGCCTATGCCTCCAGATATCTAAATCCCCATGAGAAGAATTATCCTACTCATGATCTTGAGTTAGCAGCCGTAGTATTTTCCTTACAGATTTGGAGGCATTATCTCTACGAAGTTCATGTAGATGTCTTCAGAGATCATAAGAGTCTTCAGTATGTATTTACTCAAAAAGATCTCAATCTTCGTCATAGAAGGTGGTTAGAGCTCTTGAAAGATTATGACATGAGCGTCCTTTATTATTCGGGAAAGGCCAATGTAGTGGCCGACACTCTCAGTAGACTATCCATGAGTAGTGTTTCTCATGTTGAGGACAATAAGAAGGAGTTAGTTCAGGAAGTTCTTCATCTTTCCAGACTAGGCATTTGCTTAGTCGATTCTTCATAGGGTGGTGTATATGTTTAGAGTAGTTCAGAATCGTCTCTTGTTTTTGAGGTGCAACAAAAGCCAGACAAGGTCCTAGCCTTGTCAAGCTAAAAGAGTCAGTCAAAGATCAGAAAGTAGAGGTTTTCTCCCAAGGGGTAGATGGTGTCCTTCATTGTTAGGGTCGTCTTTGTGTTCTAGGTGTAGATGACTTGAGGCAGTGAATTCTTATAGAAGTGCATAGTGCGCGATACTCTATTCATACAGGGGCCACTAAGATATACCGCGACTTGTGGGAGATCTATTGGTGGAGTAGGATGAAGAGAAATGTTGCAGAGTTTGTGGCCAAGTTCTCTACATGTTAGCAAGTTAAGATAGAGCATCAAAAGCCTAGTGGTTCCATGCAGGAGTTCACCATTCCAACTTGGAAGTGGGAAAAAGTGAACATGGATTTTGTGATGGGTTTGCCTCAAACTCATCATCAGCATGATTCAGTTTGGGTCATAGTAGACCGAATGACCAAGTCAGCTCATTTCCTTCTAGTTCATAACTTTTATTCAACCGAGGATTACACCAAACTCTATATCAGGAAGTTGGTCCAATTACATGGTGTTCTATTATCTATCATCTCAGACAGAGGTACCCAATTCACCTCTCACTTCTGGAAAGCATTCCAAAAGGGTCTTGGTACCCAATTTTATCTAAGTATAGCCTTTCATCCTCAGATAGATGGTCGAGAAGAAAGTACCATTCAGACTCTTGAAGATATGCTAAGGGCGTGTGCAGTTGATTTCAAGGGTAGTTGGGATGACCACTTGCCTTTGATTGAGTTTGCATACAACAATAGCTATCATTTCAGTAGTCAGATGGATCCATTCGAAGCTTTATATGGTATGAGATATAGATCTCTAATTAGTTGGTTTGAAGCTAGTAAAGCCTTAGTCATAGGGCCTGACTTAGTATTTGATGCTTTAGAGAAAATCCAGTTGATCAGAGAAAGACTTCGGGTTGCTCAGAGCCGACAGAAGTCTTATGTAGATGTGTGTAGAAAGGATCTCGAGTTCGAGATTGGTGATTATGACTATCTAAAGATCTCTCCCATAAAGGGAGTGAAGAGGTTCGGCAAGAAGGGAAATCTCAGTCCCCGATATGTCGGCCCCTTCAAGATTCTTAGTCGCTTTGGCAAGGTAGCTTATGAGCTTGATTTTCCTTCACATATAGCCTCAGTTCATCCAGTCTTTCATGTCCCTTTGCTCAAGAAGTGTGTAAGTGACCCATCAGTCATAGTCTCCATTCAGAGCATTGAAGTTCACAACAGTCTCTCTTATGAAGAGATTCTAGTCAAAATCCTAGATTATCAGGCTTGTAGACTGAGGAATAAAGAAGTCCCTCTAGCCAAAGTTCTTTGGAGAAATCAGTCCATTGAGGTAGCTGCTTGGGAAGCAGCAGAAGACATATGCACCAAGTACCCTTACCTCTTCTCCACCAATCTAGATCTAGCTCAAGGTAATAGTTCTCCTTAAGCTTATTCAGCTTCACGTTCAGTATTCAATACAACTTAGTATTCATTTTCATGCTCATGTTTCATCACAGATTTGGTATCAAGTACCATTGCATATTCGGTCATGCACTCATGTACCAGCTCAGTTATGAAATTATGCATTAGACATGCATTCTCATTGTGAGAAACTTAGTTCTTCAAAACACTCAGTTATGCATTCATGAATCAGTTACTTATGCATCAGATATGCATGTTCAGTATGTTAGTTTTATCTTGTCATTCATGAGATCATGTTCTAGTTATCCATGTTCAGTTCATGTTTAGCTTATTGTTCCCCCTCTCAGCCAGTCTCATTAGAGGATGAATTTTCGAAAGGGGGAGATATTGTAATATCCCAAATTTACTTCCTAGCTAATTTCATCTCAAGAATGCCTAGTAGTAGATTCTAAAGTGAATGATGATTATTCTCTGAGGAATTTTTAAGATTTTCAATTTTTTCATGTGGTAAATTAAATAAGCTTTCCATCAATATAAAATTCGCCCAAATTCGACACTCGGGCGAAGAGTTAAAGCCTTTTTAGTGAGACAGCATATCACCTGAGCCTCCAGTGCATCGTGGAGATAGCTCAAATGGCAATTGTAAATTTCCAGTATTGCTCCATGATAGTGGCACATCGCGCAAAACTTCTAGGTCGTAGACAAGGTGGGAACTCGATAGCTCTGCGTCGTGCCACCGTGCAAATTCTTATTGGTCATTTTCTAGTGACTTGGCACGATAGTGGTGCGTGGCGCCAAGGATGAAAATCAAGAAATTTTCTTGGAAATTAAAGACGTGTCCTATGGTTAAAAGGGTCAATTTCCCCACCCTATATAAGCCTTATAACACGAGATTTGGTCATAATTCAGCAACTTATACTCAATTACTCTCAAGAACAAGCCCTAGGGTTTTCATAGAAGGTTCAATTCCAAGGGAATTCATTGTCAAATTTCTAGAATCTCTCCGTCGATCTTCATGAAATCACGAACTAAGGTATGCGTAGTGTTCATCCACGGATCCCTTTCATTTGTCGAGTTCAAGAATCATGTTTTAAATAACCTATTGTGATTTGGTTAGTGTGATTTGATCATGTTCATGTTGATAGTTGTTATTTATGCTTCAAGATGGTATCCTGATGACTTTTCATGAAGTATGTGAGTTTATTGATTGAAAACCTATGAGTTTGGGTAGTTTTAGATTCTTAAATTGATGATTTCACCTATTCTATAAATTGTGAATGTAAGGTGTTTTATAAAATGCCTAGAATGATAGAATCATGTTCCTTATGACTCCATAGTATCTAAATGACAAGTCCATGCTAACCCTTATGATGAAACACAATTTACATGCTCTTGTTGTGTATTGACTGTTGTGTTATGCAACGTTCATGATATTAAAATCATGCAAGTATGTACATGTTATACGCATTCCCTCCATGATCATGACTAGGATAACCATGTGAAGCATGAAATCCCTTATTTATGGCATTATAAATTATGAACTTTATTCCTATGATCAAGAAGCATTATGGATTGTTGATGTTGGTCATGTATTCAAGAAAGCCATGCCTTGTCAGTTTCCTTCTATCGAGTCCTGAGAGTACTTGTACATAAAAAATATAGTTGTGTGCCTAGAGCCATGTCATGTTTTCATGATACTCTCAGTCAATCCATGTTCCATAGAAGTCAGTCAGTCATGTCACTCAGAAAATCTCAAAAATCTCATGAACTCAGTACTCAGTAAGATCAGTAATCTCATAAACTCAGTCATTTATCAGATATCAATAGTATTCCATCAATCAATGGAATTTAGTAAACTCAGTTCATGTACAATCAGTCAATCATTTTCATTCTCTTCAGATAGGAGTAGAAATTAGTACTGAGTGAACCCAAGAATGGGAACACACACTATCAGATGAGGGTGTGATTCTTAGCAGTCATCCTTGTATTCCAGAATTATGCAGCCAACATAGGTTGAGACATCAACACTGTCAGATGAGGGTTGATGAGGTGGATAAGAAATGTTAGATAAGGGCCTCACTATTCTCTTTTGGGGACACTGTCAAATGAGGGGACCCATAGTTATCCTTACCAGTGGCACGGTATTGATACCCTTCTAATCAAGGCACAGATTGGACCCCAGCTCAGCTGTTATTGCGCATTTGGGGCATGTTGGTTAAATAACCATTTTCATAATTTTAGTATCAGTGTCAGTAAAAGAACTCAGATAGTTCTTTAGATTTCAGGACTGTCAGATACAGTCAACTCAGTCACAGTATAGAACTCAGATAGTTCCGTCAGATTTAGGACTGTCAGACACAGTCACTCATGTTATTAGTTATATCAGTTATTAAAACTCCACTATCAGTCATGCTAGATATCAGTAAATTCACATCATCAGTATATAGATTTAGTTATCATGTTCTCACGATCTCAGTTACTATGTATTCAGGTGTGCACTCTTTTGTTCATACTAGTTAGTCTGTTTTTATCATTTATGCATGTAAACCCTAAGTATTCAGCCTACCTCACACGTATACTCAGTACATTCTTTTGTACTGACGTATTTGCACTATGGTTCTTTCTTTTTATGTTACATCATAGGTTCAGATGCACGACTCCCAGATTAGCAGCAGTAGTTGCATTCCAGGGTTAGGAGTTTTAGCAGTGATTCCTCATTCTCCAAGGATGTGATTTTATTTTGTCATTTCAGTTTAGTTATCAGTTGATGGAGTTAGTTGAGGATATGTCCCATCAACTCCTTAGTCAGATAGTTAGAGGCTTTCAGACGACTATAGTATTTTCATGTTTTTCAGACTTCAGTATTTTAGTTTTTTTGGTATCTAGATACCACTCTATGCTAGACGTTATTGTTATTATTCAGTTATGTTCAGTATTGAACCTTACAGACTCTCAGTGTATGTTTCTAATTTTTCATGTCATATTATGCAGTGTACAGGTACAGATATCAGTCATGGGTTAGCTTGTGGTCCTTCGAGGTCATGAGCACCGTGTAGTATTCTGGTTCAGATAATTGGAGAATTATAATATATCAATCTAGCAACACAACCAATTCATGCAGGAGGTGATAAAGTTCTTTTGGTATGAGTCATACTTGTTGTGGGTGTATACAGATGGTATGATTAGGAGATGTATTCCGGAGGTTAAAATAATGAGTATTTTAGAGGCCTATCATTTATCTCCAGTTATGGTTCATCATGGAGGTACATGAATTGTGCAAAAAATCTCGCAATGTCGTTACTATTGGCCTACAATTTATAAGGATGCACATGATTATGCTAGGGCATGTAACCAATGCCAAAGGCAAGGGAAAATTTCATGCAAACATGAGTTTCCTATGATGACTATTCTTGAGCTTAAATTGTTTGATGTTTAGGACATTGACTTTGGGCACATTTGTGAGCTAACATGAAATGAAGTATATCTTGGTAGATGTTGCATATGTTTCAAAGTTGGTGGAGGCAATTGCACTTTCAAACAATAGCTTAAGAGTATCACAACCTTCTTCAAGAAGAATATTTTGTCTATATTTGGTACACCCAAGTAATTATTAGTGATGGAGGCTCACACTTCTACAATCTTCTTTTCAAAGACTTGATAAATATGGTGTGAAGAATAAGGTGGCAATACCTTACCATCCTCAAACAAGTGGGCAAGTTGAGGTCTCTAACCAAGAGATAAAATCTATTTTGGTAAACACTGTGAATGTCAATAGGACTGATTGGGCTAGAAATCTAGATGATGCATTATGGACCTATTGGACAACATACAAGACTCCTATAGGTGCATCTCTAAATCAACTTATGTATGGAAAAGTATGCCACTTGCCTGTCAAAATTTACCATAAGGCATTTTTGGCTTTGAAAAGGCTAAATTTTGAGTGAAGTAATGTAGCAAACTTAAGACTAGAGCAGGTGAATGAGATGGATGAGTTTCATCTCTGTGCCTATAAGAGTTCAGCCTTTTACAAATGAAATTGTACCATGGAAGAAAAATCTAGCAAAGAGAATTCCAACCCCATGATTTGGTCTTACTTTATATTTTGAGAATTTATTTGTTTCCTAATAAATTAAAGTCTAGATTGTCTAGCCAATTCACTATGGTGAGGGTCTTTCCACATAGTGCAATTTATATACAAAAAAGTGGTGATGTCCCATTCAAGGTGAACGTAAAATGTGTTAAACACTATTTGGAAAACATAGAAAACGTGAAGTTGTGTAAGGAATTAGGTCATGATGATGCCTGAGTAGTCAAGGAAGTTAGGTCGTGCCGCAATGTTAAATCAAGCACTTCATAGGAGGCAACCCACGGGATAGTTGGTGAAGTCTGAATACCAAACCCATCAACGTCGTGCAACAATATTAAATTAAGTGCTTCTTCAAAGGAAACCCATGTTTTGTACTTAAATAGATATAGGGTGATATGTATGTTAAAGTGTTGTAATACCCCACATTTTTGGGCTATCTTTGAACCATCGTTCCTACATGTATGAGCTAAAATTGAAATTATTCAAATAAAAATATGAGTTTCATGATATTTACCCTCATGTTTGATTTGATTTTGAGGTGAAAAATATTTATAGAAGTCACTTAGAGCCTAGTGAAGCTAAGATCCTTTTATTCGTCCAAAGTTTGATATTCGATTCTATAATGGTCTAATTTAAATATGTATAACTTTTTATATACATGGAATTTTTTGGCTAAAGACCAACCAAATTGTAGATAATTTAATTAGATTTCCAACAATACTAATTTCACAAAAATTCGATAATCGAGTAAAAAGTTATGGCATTTTTCGTGTGAGACAGTAAACCCACGCGATCTTGATGCATCACGTTGACTGCACCCCGACATGAAACCTGACCGAAATTCAAAGTTGTTCTACATGCTAATTCAATTCCAAAAGAGCCTAGGATCACTTTGGTCAATTCCCCTCACCCAAATCCATCCAAAAGATTAAAATTCAGCCCCTAAAAGAATTAGATGCATTCTCATTCATCTTTTTCCCTCCAAGAAAACCTAGCCCCCCTTAAGAACACCAAGAACTTCATCAAATTTCCTTCAAGATAGTCAAGAATCGAAGCTTCCTAATTCAAAAAGTTCAAGAAGAAGCTTCAAGAACACCATTAGAGATTCAAAAGTTCAAGCTTTTACATTCAATGCATCAAATCCAAATTATTAAGGTATGTGGGGGTTTTCAACAAGGACAATTCTTTCGTCCTTGTGCCCAAAACTTATTTTAAATTACAAGTTACTGAATTTTATGTGATTTCCCATGAAATTGAAGTTAGGGTTTATACCCAATTCTTATTATTTGAAGATTTTGAGATTTCAAGTGATTGAATGTTGAATTTCATGACCATTTTCATATATTTATGCATGTAATGCAATTTTCCAGATTTTCCAATTGAGTTTAAGCATGATATTATGATTCTTGATTTTATTATTTTGATATTGTTGAAGTATTTTCAAGAAACATATTGATCATGATGATTTTCTACGAATTTACATGGGTTTTAAGCCTTAAGATTTAGTCTTGATATTTCAAAAAGATTGTGATTTTAAACCTCTTTGATGATTATTTACCAAAGATTCAAGAACGAAATTGATCTTTTGATCCAAGCTAAGATAGGAGTCCACATTATTCATACAGTTTATGATTTAAAGCAAAGAGAAGTATAATTGATTTTCATTATAGACACTTGTGCTATTTTAAGGTGGATTTCCTAAAATTTCTAAGCAATAAGTATGGGAGTAGTATTTAGCACTCAGTTGGGTATGATTCCAAGGTCTCATGCCCCAGAACTACGTGCCACCGTAGGTTTATGATTTCCCATAGTGGTCTAAGATAGTGATCACTTAAGTTAAGTTTCTATTCCGACGGCAAGGGTAGGACAACTCTCCCCAATATGGGCAAGACGTTTGACTCCATGATAGATCACATAGTTTATGTCGGTTAGAAGAACCTCCCAAAAGATGTCCTCTACTCTTGACACAGTTTATCATTTTAAAGCTTTAAGATAAAAGTATATGTTTTGGAAGCTATAGTTTTAAGATTTTTGCAAGTATTGAGATGAAGTATTTCCCTTACAGAAAGTGTTTTAAAGTACTTCCCTACTAGAAAAGATTTTAGAAAACCAAGTGTGAAGGCTTACAAATTTATTCAGATTATGCTTTACAAAAAGATATTAGCTACAGTTTTCAGCTTTCAGATTTCAGATTTAAAAAGTAAGTCCTTTCTATACTTAGACAGTATGATTTAAAGAGAAAATACAAGTATAGCTTTTAGAACTAAATGTTATGACTCACTAGATTTATAAAGCATGATTTGCTTTTCATGATTATTATTTTCAGTATTTTTCAGATATTCCAGCTTATGTGAGTCATTTACATTTAGCATGCATTATTTTACAAATTATAATAATGAGGTGATGTTTTACTTATGCATTTCACCCCCATATACTCTGTACATCCTCAAAGTGCTGATCCACATATGTCTATGTGCTACATTATCTCATAATGTAGGTACAAGTTTTTAGTATGCACATTCAAATTCAGACTGTTACAGATTCCAGCCAGCAAGGTGATGAGTCCTCCTACTTCGGGGACTTCAGTTAGATTTATTTATATTATTTACTTTCTTAATCATATGTATTGATTAGTGATAGTTGGGGTTGCGTCCTAGCTATCTAT
The DNA here is from genome assembly GCF_002878395.1 of Capsicum annuum. Taxonomy (NCBI): domain Eukaryota; kingdom Viridiplantae; phylum Streptophyta; class Magnoliopsida; order Solanales; family Solanaceae; genus Capsicum; species Capsicum annuum. The sequence goes on from NW_025851475.1 coordinate 14,773, forward strand.
AGTCAGTATAGTGGAGGCTTCACAGATGTCAGTTAGATTCAGTCTTGTAATTTTAGTCCCTCTTTTCACACTTCACCAAAATGTAAAGTTGTATCCATATTGTATCATCATGTATTCCACCATTATTATGTTTCCGCACAGTAAACTCAGTATTTATTTCATATTTATTTAGTTGCTTAATAGTATCCCAGTTCATGGGTTAGCTTGGGATTACTTATGATCCTAAGCACTGTGTAACGTCTCGAGATAGATTTTTGAGGTGTTACAAACTTAGTATCAGAGCACAAGGTTCAAGTGTCTTAGCGTCTCTGTAAAGCCGTGTCTAGTAGATTCTTGCGGAATGATATAGAGATATTGGTACTTTTCTTCGAAAGGCTACGAGGCATTTAAAAAAAGTTTCCTTTCTTTCCTACTCTAGATCATACAGTAAATTCATTCTCTCAGAAAATCATACCTACTCGTGTGTTACCCTAAAATTATTTATGTATGACTTATTCTTGATATAACACAATTAGCAAGTTCCAGTTCCTCCCTAGATAATGCCCTCAGATTTACTAGCAAAATCTTTAGAAGTCACACAAAGGGCTTGATGGGATCTCCCTAGTGTGTCATAAGTCCCTCAAGTTAAAAGTTAATGTTCTCATCCTTATGAGTTGTTTAGTTGAAGCTGAATTAGATATGTATTCAGATTGCCCATTAACCCTTTCAATATAAATAATGCTCATGAGAAAAAATAGTGTGAATCTAGATTGTTAATTGTAATGTGTATTCAAGGGATATTATGAACTTCAGTGTTATGATTTATGAATAGTAGAACTTTGTTATAGTTGGAAGTATAGGTATAGAATAGTAGTGACATGAAAAGTAGGAATGACGATTGATAGAAAGTATAGAGATAAACTTATGCATGCTATAGATTTTGCATTATGCTGATATATTATTCTGTGTTAGTTTAGTGGAAGGTAGAGAACGAATTATTAGTTAAGGTGAATTATTATTTTCTTGAAGTATGGAAGAGGTTATTGATGGTAATTATTGTGTTAGAAAGGTATAGATTATTAATGAAGTATTTGGTTGTTGAGTATTATTAATATAGGCTTCCCTATGTAAGATTTATTGATGCTTTAAGAGGTATGAATGTAATTTAGGTGTATGAATAAGTAAATAGTCGTAATGCATAAAAGGAGGATGTGCTAGTTGATTTTAACAAGGTATACTATAGGATCGTGTTCAATTATTGTTGTTATAAAGTTCTACTAGACTAGTGTTTCTTGATGTTTTATTCTATAGATTCCAAGTGAGATTAGTATGTGAGGTGGGCTGTTAAATCATGTTTAGCACTAGACATTAAGTTTGAACAGTTGTTGGTCATCGGAGTGGATGTAATGACTTCTTGGTTAGTGATGCTAGTTTTATGGAAGTGATCTAGTAGGCCTGAACAGTATGTGCAAGAGCTTAAGTTTATTTGCTCGCAATTTAGTATGACGTTGCAAGTATAATGTAGAGGCATGACCAAGGTGTTATGGGGTTGCATTATTTTCTAAATTTATTATGTGTTGTGTGTGGTTAGTGGTACCACTGAGTTGCTTAGAGGAAAGAGACTAGTTATATAGAATATGATGTTCTTAATATATAAGTTAAGGAGTTATGGGCAGACGATGTTGAGCCCTTTTGGTATGATTTTGATTCTCATGGTTTAGAAATATGAGTTTAGATATTTGATATTAGTAAGCTATGACAAAGAGCAGTATGGTTTATTAAAGGTTGATGATATATGTGTTAAGTGTTAGAGTCTAAGTTGAATCCTTGAAGATTAAGAAAATAGAAATAAGATTTGAAACTCTAGATGGTGTGAACTCAAGATATGGTGACACCCATAAAGATTTTAAGTTATTAAGTGTTCAAGTTAGTATATGGACTATGGGGCTATAGAAAGATAGAATTACATTTTAGAAGAAAGTACTAGCAGTGGGCCTAACACTTTTAGGTGTAGTCTTTTGGGTTAAGTTCTATTATTTACGTGTATTGTTATACCCCCTCAGACTCTAGAGTAAAGTGGTTGTATTTTAGTTAGAGTTTAGTAAAGGGGTTCCACACACTTAGAATAATTACTTAAAGCTAAGGCGGAGATGATAGAAAAAGTAACCAAGTCAGATTCTTAGATTCTAGTAGTGCTGCCCGTGTAGGAAGAAGATGCTCGGCTTATTATTATTTTAGTATTATTACTTTAGTCATCACGATATCTAATTATGCCTTATGTGTCAGCTCCATGATCATAGTTCTGTTCATGCATATCATAGAAAATTATGTACTCTCCTAGTCGCTAGTATGAGGAGCTCTAAGTGATTCAATAGTATGAATCATGTTCCAAGAATTTATGAACTCCAAAATTAGGTCATGCAGCTTATGACTTATGTACTCATGCTTTATAGCATGCTCAGTTCCCATAACTCATGCTACACTCCTAATGATTAGCAATATTCAGCTTATATCCATCTATGCCCTCAATTTAGATCTCTTTGATAAACCTATGATGTTGATTATATATTTCTCAGGCCTCAGTTAAGTGTCAATTTACATATAGTATCCTTCTATGCTTCAACGTCTCATCTTCTAACCTTCTAGTGACTCCTCCTAATGTAATAATAGTGGTGATGAGTAAATATTTCTTGTTGATGAAAGATCATTGTATGTTTGTTTTAGCTAAGGCCATAAGTGTGAAGTAAGGTTGAGGCTGAGTCTTTGATATATGTTGTGGTTAGTTGAAATCTGTGTGTGTATGCCATAGTTTGCGGGAGTTGTTGTGATAAAGGTTTAGAGAATATGAGGAATATGTTATTATGGGTGTTTGTTTAGATGTTTATATGTGGTTATAACAATAGGCTTAAATGTCACGTCAGTGTATAAGTGGATGAATGTGGTGCACGATAGTTTCCAACCTTCTCGACCTTAGAATGTAAATCTTTAAGTGAATTCATGATTGGGGCTATCAATAGCACATCTCGTGCAAGTTTTAGATTTTTCGAGCGAGGTTTAAGACCTTTATGAATGGTAAAATAGTGAGACAACGTGATATGGCCATGGCACGTCATATATCACGTTGGTAGGGAGAAACGCGATGCGTCACATATTGCATCGGTAATCCAGTTCAGTTGTGGTGTTATATGTAGTACCCCATGATTTTGAGTTAGGCTTGACCATGGTGAGAGAACTTAGTTTAGTTTAGACCTTAGTAGGTAGGTTTATCAATGCCCATGTGATAATTAGAAGTTAAATCGAGTGAGTATGGTATTTAAGGGGAATAGTATAGTTGAGGGAGTATTCGAGAAGTGTTGCTAAGCTTGAAAGTAAGAAGTTGCATTGCCTAAGGCATAGAAATTCTAACCTAGCTTATAATCTATATGTATGTTTTCCAAGATATAGAGTTGTATCAATGTTGTGATTCCTTAGTCAGATGTCTTGTTTAGATCATGCCCAAAATTCTTTGCTTCCTAATGTTAATAGAATTTCGTAGAAGAGTGCTGAAGAAATACTCCATTTGAGTATGGGCAGTCATTATGATCTAGTTCATATAGCCTGCAATCCAGTGTAGCAGTCAATCAAATAAGCTCCTGTAGATTTTCAATTTTCCATTTAGTCTTACTATCTGCAGTCTTATGCGTATGTCCATTCTAAGAGATAATGTGTTTGCATCCATGTAAATTATGAATTCAACTCAGTTCATGCATCAATTTCAGTTTCAGATATTAAGTCATGTTTCAGTTCGTAAGTATATTGTGTATCATCTCAGTCTGTTCCTAGTATTTCAACCAAATCAGTATTATTCGGGGATGAATGATCCCAGGAAAGGGATGTTGTAATACCCCAAGTTTTCATGTCACAAACCTATCATCTTTTTCTCGCGAAATCAGATCCTTCCTAAAGTAATGGTTACTCATAAGTTGACACTCTCATTTCTATCTTAGCCAAATAGCTATTTTTCATGAGAATTCATGCACTCGCAGATCAGTTCAGTAGCTCATTATGTTTAAGATTCAGTTATTCAATTTATTTTAGTTGTGCATGATAGCTTATAGCCTCAGATTCCTCAGTATTTTCAGCTTAATTAACCACATTCGAGGACGAATGTCCCCAAGGAGAGATAATGTAATACCCCGCAGTTTTAGGCTAGTCTTTAAACCGTCGTTCCGACATGCATGAGCTATAATCCAAATTATTCCCATGAAAAATATGAGTTTCATGATCTTTACCCTCATGTTTGATTTGATTTTGAGGTGAAAAATATTCATAGAAGTCACTTAGAGCCTAATGGAGCTAAGATCCTTTGATTTGTCTAAAATTTGATATTTGATTTACAAGGGTCTAATTTAAATGTGTATAACTTTTTATATACATGAAAATTTTCAGCTCAAGACCCATCAAATTGTTGATAATTGAATTAACTTTCCAATGATACTAATTTCGCAAAAATTAGATAACCGAGTAAAATGTTATTGCATTTTCCGTGTAAGGCAGTAAGACGATGCGATCTTGACGCGTCGCGTCGACTGTTCCCCAACACGAAACTTAACGTGAATCTAAAGCTGTTTTAAAAGCTAATTCAATTCCAAAATGGCCTAGGGTCACTTTGGTCAATTCCCCTCACCCAAATCCGTCCAGAACATTAAAATTCAGCCCCTAAAAGCATTAGATACATTCTCATTCATCTTTTTCTCACCAAGAAAACCTAGCTCCCCTCAAGAACACCAAGAACTTCAGCAAATTTCCTTCAAGATAGTCTAGATTCTAAGCTTCCTAATTCAAGAACTTCAAGAAGAAGCTTCAAGAACACCATTAGAGATTCAAAAGTTCAAGCTTTTACATTCAATTCAGCATATCCAAACTATTAAGGTATGTGGAGTTATTCAA
>NW_025851476.1:0-689 GCF_002878395.1 Capsicum annuum
GTTGTTTACTTATATAAGGTTATAAGGTTAAACGGGTGTCACACCTCTTTTTTAACCAAAAAGATTCGATTTTAAGTTTGAAAGTGTTTTCATTATTAAGTAACAAAATGGAGATTTGTTTCGAAAAGGACTTTTTATATTCAAAACTCAGAGTCGCCACTTGGCATAATTTGGTGTGCCAAATCACCTTTGGAAATCCTTTTCAAAATGGTTTTGACTCTTTAAGACAGGTTTGCGAACAAAGATTGCTGCTAAGGAATTTTGTTGACTGAGGGAAAGGTGTTAGGCACCCCTCGATCCCATGGTTCGACCAAGGTCGCTCGATGAAATGTATCGGCTAATTGGACACTATAAAATGTACAAACCACATAAACACACAAAACAAACAAAACAAAACAAATCTAACAAAATTCAAATCCAAAATATTGTCCGGTCCAAATTATACAGTCCAAAAGATACAAAAACACAGTATTTCTGCTTTGTTGTGTTTCTCAAATAAACCCTTTGAATCTTGGTATTTCCATGAGTTCCCCGACTTCTCTGTTGACAAAACTTCCTGCATGCCTTTTTTGGGCTCACAATCATGTCTCTTTCATATGCTAGCTTTTGTCTTGATTTGTGCAATTAAAGAAGCTGGTAACCAGTTTTGAAATCTTTTCTCATTTGTTTTGATACGGACTTGACTCAAA
>NW_025851476.1:789-1478 GCF_002878395.1 Capsicum annuum
GTTGTTTACTTATATAAGGTTATAAGGTTAAACGGGTGTCACACCTCTTTTTTAACCAAAAAGATTCGATTTTAAGTTTGAAAGTGTTTTCATTATTAAGTAACAAAATGGAGATTTGTTTCGAAAAGGACTTTTTATATTCAAAACTCAGAGTCGCCACTTGGCATAATTTGGTGTGCCAAATCACCTTTGGAAATCCTTTTCAAAATGGTTTTGACTCTTTAAGACAGGTTTGCGAACAAAGATTGCTGCTAAGGAATTTTGTTGACTGAGGGAAAGGTGTTAGGCACCCCTCGATCCCATGGTTCGACCAAGGTCGCTCGATGAAATGTATCGGCTAATTGGACACTATAAAATGTACAAACCACATAAACACACAAAACAAACAAAACAAAACAAATCTAACAAAATTCAAATCCAAAATATTGTCCGGTCCAAATTATACAGTCCAAAAGATACAAAAACACAGTATTTCTGCTTTGTTGTGTTTCTCAAATAAACCCTTTGAATCTTGGTATTTCCATGAGTTCCCCGACTTCTCTGTTGACAAAACTTCCTGCATGCCTTTTTTGGGCTCACAATCATGTCTCTTTCATATGCTAGCTTTTGTCTTGATTTGTGCAATTAAAGAAGCTGGTAACCAGTTTTGAAATCTTTTCTCATTTGTTTTGATACGGACTTGACTCAAA
>NW_025851477.1:0-570 GCF_002878395.1 Capsicum annuum
TATAGAAACCGAATTAGGAAAATAATGAAAGACCTAAAAGAAAAATTAGAATGGATAGAAAAAACCTTAGAAAATTTAGATAAAAGTACATGTGATAGTTTATATAATTTAAAAAACTCACTACGAGAAGAACAATACAAGATAATAAATAACATTGAAAACCTAGAATTAGATATACATTATAGTACAGATAGGATAAAGTATTATACAGGAATTTGTAACTCTGCAATTACTACAGGATAAAATAATTAATGAATATATCTGACGAACAAAGTAAATTATTAAAAGATATTGAAACAAAATTTAAAAAATGTCCACGCACTAATAAAAATAGATTTACTAGAAACCTACTAAATCTATTATACCTATTAAATCCGCGCACCCCCCAACAAATGGTATCAGAGCCCAGCAATTTAAAAAATACGGAAGAGATATACAGTAAAATTAGATTTAGAGTTAGAGTTAGAATATATATGTTAGCGTCAGAGTTAGAGTTAGAGTTAGAGTCAGAATATACATGTTAGAATTAAAATTAGATTTAGAGTTAAAAAATTTACCTACAAAAATATT
>NW_025851477.1:670-1240 GCF_002878395.1 Capsicum annuum
TATAGAAACCGAATTAGGAAAATAATGAAAGACCTAAAAGAAAAATTAGAATGGATAGAAAAAACCTTAGAAAATTTAGATAAAAGTACATGTGATAGTTTATATAATTTAAAAAACTCACTACGAGAAGAACAATACAAGATAATAAATAACATTGAAAACCTAGAATTAGATATACATTATAGTACAGATAGGATAAAGTATTATACAGGAATTTGTAACTCTGCAATTACTACAGGATAAAATAATTAATGAATATATCTGACGAACAAAGTAAATTATTAAAAGATATTGAAACAAAATTTAAAAAATGTCCACGCACTAATAAAAATAGATTTACTAGAAACCTACTAAATCTATTATACCTATTAAATCCGCGCACCCCCCAACAAATGGTATCAGAGCCCAGCAATTTAAAAAATACGGAAGAGATATACAGTAAAATTAGATTTAGAGTTAGAGTTAGAATATATATGTTAGCGTCAGAGTTAGAGTTAGAGTTAGAGTCAGAATATACATGTTAGAATTAAAATTAGATTTAGAGTTAAAAAATTTACCTACAAAAATATT
>NW_025851478.1:0-1550 GCF_002878395.1 Capsicum annuum
CAAACGGAGACCTTAAATTTTGGAAAAAGGACACTCTATGACCTTTTAAAAAAAATAATAGCCAAATTATAGCCAAGTTTGGCATTTGGACAAATAATGTCCAGTCGGCTAAACAAATGCTATTTTATAGCCATTTCCTAATCTTTTCCAATTTGGGTCATTTTGATCCACGTAGTTCATATACAGTCCATATACGATATTGATACAGTCTATATACAATACTGATACAATATTCAACTTGGGCAATTCAACCCTTTTAAAAATATTTCAATTTTTTTTTACTATAAATTTTTAAATTGATCAAATATTCTATTTTTTTTTAATTCTTTAGAAATAATAATTAAATTATATAAAAACGATATAATTATTAAAGGAAAAATTACAGAATGTAGCATACTTAAGACTATAATTACAATAAATAGCAACACGTTTGTAAAATTACAGTTTATAGCAAGAGTAACATTATTTTACTCATTAATTAGGTAAGTGCATGTTTTACTCTCACTACTTTACATTTTACTATTTTCACTCCACTATTTCACCTCCCCCAAATATAGCCATAAATTTTACCCTCTCTTTTTTCATCTTATTTTCTTTATCATTTTATTTTTTTTATTTTTTTATTTTCTCTTCATTTCCACTTTCTTTTCTCTCTTCTATTTCTCTTTTTTTCTTTCCTTTTTCGTTTTCTTTTTTTTTTTCTTTTTCATATCTTTTTTTACCTTTTCTATTTTCGTTTTCTTTTCTTTTCTTTTCTTTTATTTTATTTCTCTTTTCTTTTATTTTTACACTTCTATTTCTCTTTCTTCCTTTTTTCTTCTTTTTCACTTCTCTTTTTTTTCATTTTTTTCTTTTTATATTTTTATTTTTTTATTTTTTACTCTTCTATCTCTAACTTTTATTTTGAAAAGACAAATATGTATATCACATACACATATTCAAAAAACATATAAAATATATAGCCATACAGATCTGAATATGTATTTACAGTACAAAATATACATATGTATTTAAGATATATATATCATATTCATATTAAACAGTAACAAACATAACTATACTATATATCTCCATATGTATTTGCGAAATACAAAAGTGACTCATGTAAAATAAGAATATACATATGGATCAAGTATGTATTCTGTAAATACATATGTAGAGCTATATGTATTTTATACTGTGTTGGATTTATCTTTGAACTGTACATACTATGTTATTTTAGAGGGTAACATATGTACTTATTTGTTTTATTTTACTGTTTAAGATATCTATCATGTATTTTTTTATTACCTTTATGTATATGTATATAATTGTCATTTTATTATAGAGATTTTGTGTCATATATGTTTATATATACATGTGAGTCAGATATGTATTTCTGTAAATACATGTGCAGATATATATGCATGTTTTTTTACCGTAAATACATATGCAGATCTGTATGTCTATTTATTTTGTATAGTTTTTAAATATGTATATATCATATAGATATTTATCTTTTAAAAATAAAAGATAAAGATAGAAGAGTAAAAAAAAAAAAGAAGTGAAAA
>NW_025851479.1:0-7242 GCF_002878395.1 Capsicum annuum
GTAGATGTGATGCACGCGTTCAAGGTGGCGCGTGGAGTGTTTTGGGTCCTTTAGAGTTGGAAAAGGTCATTTGGGCCTAAAAAGTCCAAAATAGTTACTCTTTTAATTGGGGCAATTGCACATATAGACAATTTTTTAACCTTTATTTAAGATATAGCCAAGGATATACTCCATTAGTTTCAAATTTTTTGTTTTGCATTTTTTAACCTTTTTATTATTGTTGTGTTCGGGCCAATTTGCACACATCTTAATTAATTTTATGTGATATTTTTGATTGAAGAGACTTGAGACGGTGTTAACGCTAAGCTAAACGTTTAGAGGGCAAACCTCAGAGTCTAAAGGATTCAGGTTGAGTAGATTCAAGACAGAATAACTAGAGTGCAAGTTTAGTGATATGACATGTGGTTGACATGAAAGTGAGGTTTGATACATAGGTTATTAGGAAAAGAGGAAGTTTCAATTATCTTGAGTTTATTATTGACGAAAATGGAGGAGCGGTTGACGATGATATCACACATGGTATAGGTGCAGGGCGGATGAAATGGACACTCATATTTGGAGTACTGTGTAATAAGAAGGTGCTATCAAAACGTAAAGGCAAGTTGTGTAGAGTAGTGGTTAGACTGACTATGTTGTATGGAGCAGAGTGTTGGCAGTCAAGAACTCATACGTTTAAAAAATGAAAGTTACAGAGATAAGGATATTGAGATGAATATGTCAGCATACTACGAGAGATAAAGATTATGAATGAAGATATCAGAAAAAAGTAAAAGTGGCCTCAATAGAGAAAATGATGGCAGAAACTAGACTGAGATGATTTTGACATGTGTAGAGGAAATACATGGATATCCTAGTACGGAGTTGTGAGAAATTGACTGTCGATGGTTTCGAGAGAGGTAAAGGTAGGTCGAATCGTCAAAGAAGTATTAGGGAGGAGTGACTAGGACATGACTTTGCTTCAGCTTGCTGAGGTGAGTTAGATAATTGAACGTGTCTCGCTTATTCTTTTATACTGCTAATAGTCATAGTATTACTCTTGTAGTTGCTTGTTCTTTGAGTTTGGTTATTATCTGTAGTCTCTTTTACACTTTAGTTATGACTAATATTTAGGGTGATTTGTTAGGCTTTCTTCATTTCAGTTATTTCTTTCTCTATAAATATTACTTCTGACCGTTTATTATTGAACTGAGGATCTATTGAAAACAACTTCTCTAATTCTAAGGTAGTGGTAAGGCCTGGGAGATTGACGGCCTGGACTTCGAGTTGGTTGGAGCATCAACATTTGTTATGGTGTTTTTAGATGTGATCCGCATGTTAAGGGTGGCGCGTGAGAGTAGACATGGCTCGGGAAATGATTTGGGCCTCTAGATTTGGAAAAGTCCATTGGGCCAAAGTCCAAATATAGTAACTCTGGTTCAATTTGTTTGCTTTATCTTTTTCAATAATCGTGGTGTCTGGATCAATTTACGTATATCTTGATTAATTATATGAAATGCCTTCATTAAGGATATGATAAATGAAAAGAAATCACTTAGTATTTTTATTTTTGTTGAAATTACAGCAACACACCCAATTTTAAGTTTGTAGTAAATTCGATAGAATCCAATATTTTGCCGTCAAACTCAATATATTTGAACAAAATTACCTTCTTCTAAAAGAGATGATAAGAAAAGCTTATACACATTTGCTATCGAATATAATATCATTAAGTCGAGTTCATCTACAAGGGATGCTAGATAGTTAGTTCATATTATTAAACACACTTAGTAGACGTTTGGCCATGAAAATTAAAATTTTTCGGAGTTGGAGTCGAAGTTGGAGTTGAAATTGGAGTTGGAGTTGGAGTTGTGTTTGGCCATGTCTTTTTTGGAAGAAAAAAAATTGACTTTTGAAAAAACTTTTTAAAATATGATTTTATGCCCTAACTTTTACAAACTATCAAAATCAACCAACTAAAATTTACCTACTAATGGAAAAAGAACACAATTAGCCACTATTATAAAAATAATTACATATACATGGTCATATTTAATGAATTTCAATTATGACATATATAATATTTACATTAATAGCCGTTTCTCATATTTGAAAATTTTAAATATGGATATTATATACAGATCATTGTTTCCTGTTTTTTAGGTAACAAATATTATCTTTCAAACAATTTATTTTTTTAGGAATTTATTTAATTTATTTCCTTCATTTTCCATTCCTAAAAAATAGAAATGATGAGTTGTTAGTAAATTTTAGGGTGCCGCTAATTTATTTCTTTAATTTTCTTATACATGAAAGATTTTACTGTATGTGAATACATTATTTCTATGTGAAACATGCTTTGCATATTTATGGTATATTATATCATATACCATAAATATATAAATATGCTTAGTATGTTTCTTGGGGGTTTGGGCCACCGGTGACAAAAGAGTTTTAAAATGAGGTGTAGATGACACAAGTCTTAATTATTAGTTGGAGGTGACAATTACTTTATTATGGATTAAAAAAGTTGGAGAAGTTTGAAAATAATCCATAAGTTTTTAAATTTATACTTTGATCCCAATGTATACCTAAAATAATGAGAAACGGAGGGAAAAAAAGACGCATTTCTCTCTCTTCTCATCCATTGTTGCCTTTTCTCTCTTAGCGATTTTTGTTGTTAATTGCTTCTGTTTCTGCTGCTTTATCATCATCTTCTGCTTTATTATCATCTTCATCTTCTTCTTGTCGATCATTTGTTGTTGGTGGTGGTGGTGGTGGTACAGCGCTACTGCTGCGATCTGACCAATTTCTTAGGTTAAATTTTGTTTACTACATCACTTTCCACTTTGGCATTACTTCATAGGTGACTTTGGTAAGTAAAATTATGATTTTTATTCGTATTTGTCATCTGAGTACACTTCTGTTTTTTTTCAACAATGGATAGAACCCCGATTATGAATCCAGCATAAGTGCCCACAATTTAAACAGATCAATCATCTAGTGCATCAGATGAGTAACATGTTGCATTAGACTGTTTATCTGTTGCATCATCGTATTATCTGTTGTATCTAGATGTTTATCTGTTGCACCAGAATAATTATCTGTTGCAACGAATGATTAATTTATTTGAAATAACACAAATCAACCCCTGTCACAAACCCAACAAATAACCAATATGCTTTCAACACTTGCTATTGCTACTGGATTCAAAATTATTTCTTACGTCCAATTACCCATCCCAAATTTCCTAATTCGATTTCTCATTTTACTTGTCTTTTTCATTAATCAAGAAAAGATTTAAAAAAATTCATGTTTTACCCTTTGCATTAATAAATTTTTCTTCAAATTAAAATGGAAACATCATTTAATAGGGGGACTATACGCCGACCGACGTTAAAAGCTTTCTTCTCTTATGAAATTTCGATTGAATAGCAAACAATAGTTATTTCAAACACGTCTAATGTCCTACCAACTGATCAGTGGGTTATGGTAAACTAGACATATTATTAATTATTTTTCTTAATCAATGTGACATCTTAATTTGGGACGGGTAATTTGAGATGGAGGGAGTACGAATTAAAACGTCAGAGCCAAGCAAAGCAATAAACTAGTCATCTGTTGAAACAGACTATTTATCTGTTGCAACAAGAGTAATCTGTTTTGAACAACACATCAACCCCTGCCACAAACCTAACAGATAAATCTTGCTATTGCTACTGGATTCTAAATTATTCCTTTTTACGTCGAATCGTCGACATATTTGTTGAGAAGATAATAGACAGAATGGAAATTAAATATGGATTAAAACGTCAAAGATCAAACATAATTTATTTATTAAACAAAAACAAATAAAAATACATATAATAGATTAAAAGAAAAATAATAGTCTAATTATTATTATTATTATTAGCATCATCATTGTCAGCCGGTCAATCTTCAACCGGAAGTAGCAAGGCCCTCCTCAACCTGCGTATCTCGCGGAGCATTCTTGATCTAACTCCTCCCAGTTTCCATTGCAGATCACGAACTTGATTTCGAAGTTCATTCACGGTGTCTTGCAGAAAAGCAATGTCCCACATTGGGTCAGCCATAATCTTTTCTTCTAGAGAGTAATATGAAAGACGAGATGCAATAAATAAATATAGTGTATTTGAATGAACGATTGAGTAATGAGGGACCTATTTATAGAGGACTGAATTTGAATGAGAGGCAAAAAGGCGCGACTATTCACCTCCATACATTAATTACATTTTTTATTAAATTAAGAAAATAAATATTGTGATATAAGTCATGACTTTTCAGATTATTATTCTTAATTAGTTCTTTCAAAGAACCGTTTTTATTGAGTTATGGCAACAGATTCTGTATCTGTTGTATCAGATACCACATCTGTGACAACAGATATATTATCTGTTGCAATAAATATAAAATATGTTGCATCAGATAACATATCTGTTTCAACATATAATCTAACTGTTCACCTCCATTTATTAATTACATTTTTTATTAATGTGAAAAGTAATGAATTAATTAAATTAAGAAATATTGTGATAAGTCATGACTTTTCAGATTATTATTATTAATTAGTTTTTTCCAAGAACCGCTTTTATTGAGTTGTGACTCGATATAGGTTGCATCAGATAAATCATCTGTGACAATAGATATATCATCTGTTGCAACCGTAGTGAATCGGTTGCATCAGATAATTTAATTGTTGCAACATATAATCTACTTTTTTTTAAAAAAAATAACTATCATCATATCATTAATTCAAATTTGCTTACTTTTTTATTTTATAAATAAAAAAAATTCCTTTTCAAATTTCTTAATAAAACAATAACCATTTTATTATATAATAAATAATTTAAAAAATAAATTCAAAAACAAAAATGGTGAAAAGTGACGATCAGTTATTAAAATTGTGTTTATCATTTATTTCCTTATTATTTATTTACGAAACATTTTTCATATTGAATAATCGGAAGGGAAAGTCATGTCTTTTTCTTTTCACCCTCTCAATAACAATAATTTTTTTTTATTAATAACCGCCAAGTGCAACATATGATCGATCTGTCGTAGCAAATTAACCTTTAACTGTTGACACAAATTGCTGCTCAATCCCTACCACCAACCGTCAACATGTTGAGAAAAAGGAATAAACAGAATGATTATTATTAAATACTAAATAAGAATTAAAAATTCAAAGTCGACAACAAAATGAAATGAATGTTCATAGATTTTTGAATCACTTGGGTAGATTTGATATACAAAGGGAGGAAAATAATCACTAAAATAAAAAAACATTACCTAATTATTATTACTACTATTATTATTATTGTCAATCAGACACTTTTCATCCGGCAGCCTTGCTCCGAAGTCAGTCAAATCTCTCTGGAGTTCATCAAACTGCCATTGAAGTTCACGCAAGGACTCAATATGAATATTCTCGTACTAATCTGGATCATCCATATTTATAAGGAGGGACCTATTTATAAATTAGTGTATCTCAAAAAGAAAAGAAAATTGCTTTAAAATAAATCTAACAGATAAGTAATCTATTACAAAATATATTCTTTCTGTTAGATAACTTACAATATACTGGCAATCTTTTGCAACAGATGTATATATCTGTTTGATTTCTGCAACAGGTTGATCAACTGTCGTAACAGATGTCTCCAATTTTTTGACAATATAAACAGATGTGTCATCTGTCGTAACAAGCTAGTTATCTGTTTATTCAATTTAAGCCATGGATGGGCTAGGAAGAATAAGGTGTGTGCAGATGGATCCACTATCATATGTGTGGGAGTTAAGTATGTATTACTGATAAGGTTACTAGGACAACACACACAAAGTATAATATTTTTGTGAAGCAGTTTTTAACCGATTAGGCATTGATCATTCAAACAAGATCCTGCATTATACCGTTAAGTTTGATGGTTTCGAAATTGATAAGGCTGAAGACCTCATGAAGATGGTGCAGATACCCTGTTACGAATTACTGACGGTTGGTGCTCGTGTTAAGTTTTGAGAAGGGATCAATACTTGTCGTCACTGAAGAGAACCAATAGCGATTGAACTTAACTTTAAGTGTGCATTGGACCCTTAGAGGGCCCTCGAAGCCTCACACTGCATCAAACAAGAATGGAAAATCAATATAGTTATTGCCCTGACCAAAATTTATATGGTTGGGTTGCTCGCTCGGGGTGATGATTATATGTCAGAAGGTGAGGTAGGAGAATACTTTTGAGGGAGAATAGGTGGTTGATGGAAGACTATATCATCTGAGAGCTAATTGAAGAAGAGACATAGGGTAGAAAGTAACTTCTAACGAATTTGACCAATGAAATTATCTTAACAGATGCGAAATCTGAATCAAGTGCAAATATGAAAGTGTATCCAGTAATGTAATTTCATTTGTTGTGTCTCTTAAAGAAAAACAATGCATCTGAACACTTTGCTAGGAAGCTGCGTTGTTGGGATTATCACCTAAATAGAAATTAAGAGAAGACCAACAAAGCAGCCTCACGGGCATCGAGGGTAGAAATGATGTTCAACAAGTCTAGAAAACTTACGCCAACAATAACTGTAGTTAAAATAAGGAAACTAAGCGAAGGCGGCAATTTCTAAATTTTAAATTACATCCCATGCCTTCTTGTTTGTGTTTCTAATCAGGTCAACTGTGTTGACCTGATCGGAACCACAAATAATATTGAAAGGTAAATAGAGTATAATTACTTCCTTAGCAATCTGGATTAATTGATTATGTTTTATTGCCTTAACATGCTTTCAACATTCCTTGGAGAAGATCAGATGCTTTCTGTAGTATGTGAATCCCGATAATTTTCAAGCTTGCCTCCAGCTTGTTGATTCTGTATTCAAGCTAGTCGTTGCCGTCTTCGAAGTTGGTAAGGAGTTCCTCGTCTCTTGTGAGCTCGATCAGGAACACTACCTTCAAAGTTGTGGCATTCTAGAAGCCCTTCAAAACACTCTCTTCAGAAGCCTTACAAGATACATGGAGGGTCGTTGTGTTTGTTTTAGGTCAAAATGTGTTGATGTACGTTGAAGATGTGGTCCCAACAGTTGAACAACACATTTTTATCCAGCGTTGCTCCATGCATCTTGCTCAACCAATTTGATAAATTAGTAAGTATGGAGTTACGTAGCATGTGATTTAAACCAGCTCTACCAAGCCTATCAAACGTTACGTAACATCGAGCTCATTACCCTATCAAAACAATATGCCTGAGTTAGTGCACAAAT